>NW_026907213.1:0-67761 GCF_033978795.1 Nerophis ophidion | reverse complement strand
ACTCACCTGGTTCCACCAGTGGGTGGGATGCTTCCTTGAAATCCCTGTGCCAAATGCCGACTCTCCCTGTGTGTCCTCCGTGAGCAGGATGTGTTCTGATCGACTGCTGGAGAGGGAATGAGCCTTCAAACAGGAGGTGGCTTTAAATAGTGTGCTGCAGGGGGCGGGGCTGTTGCTCACGCTGCAGTGGAGTCAGAAGACTTCCAAAAGAATTCCAAAATAAGAATTCTTACATATGTGACGTGTCATTTCGACATATTACATGCATCACATAGTAGCCTAACATCCACTTGAATATTGGGATGTTTGCACAAAGCAATAAAATGTTTGCTTTGAAGTACCTAGCCTCCTGTTGAACAATGTGTCAAAACAAGTCTAAGCAATGGCATGACTTGTTGCCCCGTCACTACACTCGCACAAATGAAACAGAGTACTCACCGACAAGGCCCCCAGAGGATCCGCACTGGCAGAGCGCCACCTATTGACGGCAGACTGGAGGCGCGGGCTGGTTAGGTTTAGTGGTAGGGTCGGGGGAAGGGTAGTGGGCGGGGAGGAGTGTGCACAGTCCTTCGACAGTCTGCCTAGGCCACGCCCCCGCCAAACGCAGGACATCCCGAGGACTCTGCAATTAAGCAATCCGAATCGGGAACGCCTGCGCCACAGCGAGACCCCCTGAAAGGACCCTGAAAAGCAAGCAATCCGAGACAGGCGTTAAATGCAATGACGACACATGCGGACAAACATCCAGCGACGCGCGTTTCGGCCTTTCAGGCCTCGTCAGGCTGGCTGGGCCACGCCCACTGGGACTCACCTGGTTCCACCAGTGGGTGGGATGCTTCCTTGAAATCCCTGTGCCAAATGCCGACTCTCCCTGTGTGTCCTCCGTGAGCAGGATGTGTTCTGATCGACTGCTGGAGAGGGAATGAGCCTTCAAACAGGAGGTGGCTTTAAATAGTGTGCTGCAGGGGGCGGGGCTGTTGCTCACGCTGCAGTGGAGTCAGAAGACTTCCAAAAGAATTCCAAAATAAGAATTCTTACATATGTGACGTGTCATTTCGACATATTACATGCATCACATAGTAGCCTAACATCCACTTGAATATTGGGATGTTTGCACAAAGCAATAAAATGTTTGCTTTGAAGTACCTAGCCTCCTGTTGAACAATGTGTCAAAACAAGTCTAAGCAATGGCATGACTTGTTGCCCCGTCACTACACTCGCACAAATGAAACAGAGTACTCACCGACAAGGCCCCCAGAGGATCCGCACTGGCAGAGCGCCACCTATTGACGGCAGACTGGAGGCGCGGGCTGGTTAGGTTTAGTGGTAGGGTCGGGGGAAGGGTAGTGGGCGGGGAGGAGTGTGCACAGTCCTTCGACAGTCTGCCTAGGCCACGCCCCCGCCAAACGCAGGACATCCCGAGGACTCTGCAATTAAGCAATCCGAATCGGGAACGCCTGCGCCACAGCGAGACCCCCTGAAAGGACCCTGAAAAGCAAGCAATCCGAGACAGGCGTTAAATGCAATGACGACACATGCGGACAAACATCCAGCGACGCGCGTTTCGGCCTTTCAGGCCTCGTCAGGCTGGCTGGGCCACGCCCACTGGGACTCACCTGGTTCCACCAGTGGGTGGGATGCTTCCTTGAAATCCCTGTGCCAAATGCCGACTCTCCCTGTGTGTCCTCCGTGAGCAGGATGTGTTCTGATCGACTGCTGGAGAGGGAATGAGCCTTCAAACAGGAGGTGGCTTTAAATAGTGTGCTGCAGGGGGCGGGGCTGTTGCTCACGCTGCAGTGGAGTCAGAAGACTTCCAAAAGAATTCCAAAATAAGAATTCTTACATATGTGACGTGTCATTTCGACATATTACATGCATCACATAGTAGCCTAACATCCACTTGAATATTGGGATGTTTGCACAAAGCAATAAAATGTTTGCTTTGAAGTACCTAGCCTCCTGTTGAACAATGTGTCAAAACAAGTCTAAGCAATGGCATGACTTGTTGCCCCGTCACTACACTCGCACAAATGAAACAGAGTACTCACCGACAAGGCCCCCAGAGGATCCGCACTGGCAGAGCGCCACCTATTGACGGCAGACTGGAGGCGCGGGCTGGTTAGGTTTAGTGGTAGGGTCGGGGGAAGGGTAGTGGGCGGGGAGGAGTGTGCACAGTCCTTCGACAGTCTGCCTAGGCCACGCCCCCGCCAAACGCAGGACATCCCGAGGACTCTGCAATTAAGCAATCCGAATCGGGAACGCCTGCGCCACAGCGAGACCCCCTGAAAGGACCCTGAAAAGCAAGCAATCCGAGACAGGCGTTAAATGCAATGACGACACATGCGGACAAACATCCAGCGACGCGCGTTTCGGCCTTTCAGGCCTCGTCAGGCTGGCTGGGCCACGCCCACTGGGACTCACCTGGTTCCACCAGTGGGTGGGATGCTTCCTTGAAATCCCTGTGCCAAATGCCGACTCTCCCTGTGTGTCCTCCGTGAGCAGGATGTGTTCTGATCGACTGCTGGAGAGGGAATGAGCCTTCAAACAGGAGGTGGCTTTAAATAGTGTGCTGCAGGGGGCGGGGCTGTTGCTCACGCTGCAGTGGAGTCAGAAGACTTCCAAAAGAATTCCAAAATAAGAATTCTTACATATGTGACGTGTCATTTCGACATATTACATGCATCACATAGTAGCCTAACATCCACTTGAATATTGGGATGTTTGCACAAAGCAATAAAATGTTTGCTTTGAAGTACCTAGCCTCCTGTTGAACAATGTGTCAAAACAAGTCTAAGCAATGGCATGACTTGTTGCCCCGTCACTACACTCGCACAAATGAAACAGAGTACTCACCGACAAGGCCCCCAGAGGATCCGCACTGGCAGAGCGCCACCTATTGACGGCAGACTGGAGGCGCGGGCTGGTTAGGTTTAGTGGTAGGGTCGGGGGAAGGGTAGTGGGCGGGGAGGAGTGTGCACAGTCCTTCGACAGTCTGCCTAGGCCACGCCCCCGCCAAACGCAGGACATCCCGAGGACTCTGCAATTAAGCAATCCGAATCGGGAACGCCTGCGCCACAGCGAGACCCCCTGAAAGGACCCTGAAAAGCAAGCAATCCGAGACAGGCGTTAAATGCAATGACGACACATGCGGACAAACATCCAGCGACGCGCGTTTCGGCCTTTCAGGCCTCGTCAGGCTGGCTGGGCCACGCCCACTGGGACTCACCTGGTTCCACCAGTGGGTGGGATGCTTCCTTGAAATCCCTGTGCCAAATGCCGACTCTCCCTGTGTGTCCTCCGTGAGCAGGATGTGTTCTGATCGACTGCTGGAGAGGGAATGAGCCTTCAAACAGGAGGTGGCTTTAAATAGTGTGCTGCAGGGGGCGGGGCTGTTGCTCACGCTGCAGTGGAGTCAGAAGACTTCCAAAAGAATTCCAAAATAAGAATTCTTACATATGTGACGTGTCATTTCGACATATTACATGCATCACATAGTAGCCTAACATCCACTTGAATATTGGGATGTTTGCACAAAGCAATAAAATGTTTGCTTTGAAGTACCTAGCCTCCTGTTGAACAATGTGTCAAAACAAGTCTAAGCAATGGCATGACTTGTTGCCCCGTCACTACACTCGCACAAATGAAACAGAGTACTCACCGACAAGGCCCCCAGAGGATCCGCACTGGCAGAGCGCCACCTATTGACGGCAGACTGGAGGCGCGGGCTGGTTAGGTTTAGTGGTAGGGTCGGGGGAAGGGTAGTGGGCGGGGAGGAGTGTGCACAGTCCTTCGACAGTCTGCCTAGGCCACGCCCCCGCCAAACGCAGGACATCCCGAGGACTCTGCAATTAAGCAATCCGAATCGGGAACGCCTGCGCCACAGCGAGACCCCCTGAAAGGACCCTGAAAAGCAAGCAATCCGAGACAGGCGTTAAATGCAATGACGACACATGCGGACAAACATCCAGCGACGCGCGTTTCGGCCTTTCAGGCCTCGTCAGGCTGGCTGGGCCACGCCCACTGGGACTCACCTGGTTCCACCAGTGGGTGGGATGCTTCCTTGAAATCCCTGTGCCAAATGCCGACTCTCCCTGTGTGTCCTCCGTGAGCAGGATGTGTTCTGATCGACTGCTGGAGAGGGAATGAGCCTTCAAACAGGAGGTGGCTTTAAATAGTGTGCTGCAGGGGGCGGGGCTGTTGCTCACGCTGCAGTGGAGTCAGAAGACTTCCAAAAGAATTCCAAAATAAGAATTCTTACATATGTGACGTGTCATTTCGACATATTACATGCATCACATAGTAGCCTAACATCCACTTGAATATTGGGATGTTTGCACAAAGCAATAAAATGTTTGCTTTGAAGTACCTAGCCTCCTGTTGAACAATGTGTCAAAACAAGTCTAAGCAATGGCATGACTTGTTGCCCCGTCACTACACTCGCACAAATGAAACAGAGTACTCACCGACAAGGCCCCCAGAGGATCCGCACTGGCAGAGCGCCACCTATTGACGGCAGACTGGAGGCGCGGGCTGGTTAGGTTTAGTGGTAGGGTCGGGGGAAGGGTAGTGGGCGGGGAGGAGTGTGCACAGTCCTTCGACAGTCTGCCTAGGCCACGCCCCCGCCAAACGCAGGACATCCCGAGGACTCTGCAATTAAGCAATCCGAATCGGGAACGCCTGCGCCACAGCGAGACCCCCTGAAAGGACCCTGAAAAGCAAGCAATCCGAGACAGGCGTTAAATGCAATGACGACACATGCGGACAAACATCCAGCGACGCGCGTTTCGGCCTTTCAGGCCTCGTCAGGCTGGCTGGGCCACGCCCACTGGGACTCACCTGGTTCCACCAGTGGGTGGGATGCTTCCTTGAAATCCCTGTGCCAAATGCCGACTCTCCCTGTGTGTCCTCCGTGAGCAGGATGTGTTCTGATCGACTGCTGGAGAGGGAATGAGCCTTCAAACAGGAGGTGGCTTTAAATAGTGTGCTGCAGGGGGCGGGGCTGTTGCTCACGCTGCAGTGGAGTCAGAAGACTTCCAAAAGAATTCCAAAATAAGAATTCTTACATATGTGACGTGTCATTTCGACATATTACATGCATCACATAGTAGCCTAACATCCACTTGAATATTGGGATGTTTGCACAAAGCAATAAAATGTTTGCTTTGAAGTACCTAGCCTCCTGTTGAACAATGTGTCAAAACAAGTCTAAGCAATGGCATGACTTGTTGCCCCGTCACTACACTCGCACAAATGAAACAGAGTACTCACCGACAAGGCCCCCAGAGGATCCGCACTGGCAGAGCGCCACCTATTGACGGCAGACTGGAGGCGCGGGCTGGTTAGGTTTAGTGGTAGGGTCGGGGGAAGGGTAGTGGGCGGGGAGGAGTGTGCACAGTCCTTCGACAGTCTGCCTAGGCCACGCCCCCGCCAAACGCAGGACATCCCGAGGACTCTGCAATTAAGCAATCCGAATCGGGAACGCCTGCGCCACAGCGAGACCCCCTGAAAGGACCCTGAAAAGCAAGCAATCCGAGACAGGCGTTAAATGCAATGACGACACATGCGGACAAACATCCAGCGACGCGCGTTTCGGCCTTTCAGGCCTCGTCAGGCTGGCTGGGCCACGCCCACTGGGACTCACCTGGTTCCACCAGTGGGTGGGATGCTTCCTTGAAATCCCTGTGCCAAATGCCGACTCTCCCTGTGTGTCCTCCGTGAGCAGGATGTGTTCTGATCGACTGCTGGAGAGGGAATGAGCCTTCAAACAGGAGGTGGCTTTAAATAGTGTGCTGCAGGGGGCGGGGCTGTTGCTCACGCTGCAGTGGAGTCAGAAGACTTCCAAAAGAATTCCAAAATAAGAATTCTTACATATGTGACGTGTCATTTCGACATATTACATGCATCACATAGTAGCCTAACATCCACTTGAATATTGGGATGTTTGCACAAAGCAATAAAATGTTTGCTTTGAAGTACCTAGCCTCCTGTTGAACAATGTGTCAAAACAAGTCTAAGCAATGGCATGACTTGTTGCCCCGTCACTACACTCGCACAAATGAAACAGAGTACTCACCGACAAGGCCCCCAGAGGATCCGCACTGGCAGAGCGCCACCTATTGACGGCAGACTGGAGGCGCGGGCTGGTTAGGTTTAGTGGTAGGGTCGGGGGAAGGGTAGTGGGCGGGGAGGAGTGTGCACAGTCCTTCGACAGTCTGCCTAGGCCACGCCCCCGCCAAACGCAGGACATCCCGAGGACTCTGCAATTAAGCAATCCGAATCGGGAACGCCTGCGCCACAGCGAGACCCCCTGAAAGGACCCTGAAAAGCAAGCAATCCGAGACAGGCGTTAAATGCAATGACGACACATGCGGACAAACATCCAGCGACGCGCGTTTCGGCCTTTCAGGCCTCGTCAGGCTGGCTGGGCCACGCCCACTGGGACTCACCTGGTTCCACCAGTGGGTGGGATGCTTCCTTGAAATCCCTGTGCCAAATGCCGACTCTCCCTGTGTGTCCTCCGTGAGCAGGATGTGTTCTGATCGACTGCTGGAGAGGGAATGAGCCTTCAAACAGGAGGTGGCTTTAAATAGTGTGCTGCAGGGGGCGGGGCTGTTGCTCACGCTGCAGTGGAGTCAGAAGACTTCCAAAAGAATTCCAAAATAAGAATTCTTACATATGTGACGTGTCATTTCGACATATTACATGCATCACATAGTAGCCTAACATCCACTTGAATATTGGGATGTTTGCACAAAGCAATAAAATGTTTGCTTTGAAGTACCTAGCCTCCTGTTGAACAATGTGTCAAAACAAGTCTAAGCAATGGCATGACTTGTTGCCCCGTCACTACACTCGCACAAATGAAACAGAGTACTCACCGACAAGGCCCCCAGAGGATCCGCACTGGCAGAGCGCCACCTATTGACGGCAGACTGGAGGCGCGGGCTGGTTAGGTTTAGTGGTAGGGTCGGGGGAAGGGTAGTGGGCGGGGAGGAGTGTGCACAGTCCTTCGACAGTCTGCCTAGGCCACGCCCCCGCCAAACGCAGGACATCCCGAGGACTCTGCAATTAAGCAATCCGAATCGGGAACGCCTGCGCCACAGCGAGACCCCCTGAAAGGACCCTGAAAAGCAAGCAATCCGAGACAGGCGTTAAATGCAATGACGACACATGCGGACAAACATCCAGCGACGCGCGTTTCGGCCTTTCAGGCCTCGTCAGGCTGGCTGGGCCACGCCCACTGGGACTCACCTGGTTCCACCAGTGGGTGGGATGCTTCCTTGAAATCCCTGTGCCAAATGCCGACTCTCCCTGTGTGTCCTCCGTGAGCAGGATGTGTTCTGATCGACTGCTGGAGAGGGAATGAGCCTTCAAACAGGAGGTGGCTTTAAATAGTGTGCTGCAGGGGGCGGGGCTGTTGCTCACGCTGCAGTGGAGTCAGAAGACTTCCAAAAGAATTCCAAAATAAGAATTCTTACATATGTGACGTGTCATTTCGACATATTACATGCATCACATAGTAGCCTAACATCCACTTGAATATTGGGATGTTTGCACAAAGCAATAAAATGTTTGCTTTGAAGTACCTAGCCTCCTGTTGAACAATGTGTCAAAACAAGTCTAAGCAATGGCATGACTTGTTGCCCCGTCACTACACTCGCACAAATGAAACAGAGTACTCACCGACAAGGCCCCCAGAGGATCCGCACTGGCAGAGCGCCACCTATTGACGGCAGACTGGAGGCGCGGGCTGGTTAGGTTTAGTGGTAGGGTCGGGGGAAGGGTAGTGGGCGGGGAGGAGTGTGCACAGTCCTTCGACAGTCTGCCTAGGCCACGCCCCCGCCAAACGCAGGACATCCCGAGGACTCTGCAATTAAGCAATCCGAATCGGGAACGCCTGCGCCACAGCGAGACCCCCTGAAAGGACCCTGAAAAGCAAGCAATCCGAGACAGGCGTTAAATGCAATGACGACACATGCGGACAAACATCCAGCGACGCGCGTTTCGGCCTTTCAGGCCTCGTCAGGCTGGCTGGGCCACGCCCACTGGGACTCACCTGGTTCCACCAGTGGGTGGGATGCTTCCTTGAAATCCCTGTGCCAAATGCCGACTCTCCCTGTGTGTCCTCCGTGAGCAGGATGTGTTCTGATCGACTGCTGGAGAGGGAATGAGCCTTCAAACAGGAGGTGGCTTTAAATAGTGTGCTGCAGGGGGCGGGGCTGTTGCTCACGCTGCAGTGGAGTCAGAAGACTTCCAAAAGAATTCCAAAATAAGAATTCTTACATATGTGACGTGTCATTTCGACATATTACATGCATCACATAGTAGCCTAACATCCACTTGAATATTGGGATGTTTGCACAAAGCAATAAAATGTTTGCTTTGAAGTACCTAGCCTCCTGTTGAACAATGTGTCAAAACAAGTCTAAGCAATGGCATGACTTGTTGCCCCGTCACTACACTCGCACAAATGAAACAGAGTACTCACCGACAAGGCCCCCAGAGGATCCGCACTGGCAGAGCGCCACCTATTGACGGCAGACTGGAGGCGCGGGCTGGTTAGGTTTAGTGGTAGGGTCGGGGGAAGGGTAGTGGGCGGGGAGGAGTGTGCACAGTCCTTCGACAGTCTGCCTAGGCCACGCCCCCGCCAAACGCAGGACATCCCGAGGACTCTGCAATTAAGCAATCCGAATCGGGAACGCCTGCGCCACAGCGAGACCCCCTGAAAGGACCCTGAAAAGCAAGCAATCCGAGACAGGCGTTAAATGCAATGACGACACATGCGGACAAACATCCAGCGACGCGCGTTTCGGCCTTTCAGGCCTCGTCAGGCTGGCTGGGCCACGCCCACTGGGACTCACCTGGTTCCACCAGTGGGTGGGATGCTTCCTTGAAATCCCTGTGCCAAATGCCGACTCTCCCTGTGTGTCCTCCGTGAGCAGGATGTGTTCTGATCGACTGCTGGAGAGGGAATGAGCCTTCAAACAGGAGGTGGCTTTAAATAGTGTGCTGCAGGGGGCGGGGCTGTTGCTCACGCTGCAGTGGAGTCAGAAGACTTCCAAAAGAATTCCAAAATAAGAATTCTTACATATGTGACGTGTCATTTCGACATATTACATGCATCACATAGTAGCCTAACATCCACTTGAATATTGGGATGTTTGCACAAAGCAATAAAATGTTTGCTTTGAAGTACCTAGCCTCCTGTTGAACAATGTGTCAAAACAAGTCTAAGCAATGGCATGACTTGTTGCCCCGTCACTACACTCGCACAAATGAAACAGAGTACTCACCGACAAGGCCCCCAGAGGATCCGCACTGGCAGAGCGCCACCTATTGACGGCAGACTGGAGGCGCGGGCTGGTTAGGTTTAGTGGTAGGGTCGGGGGAAGGGTAGTGGGCGGGGAGGAGTGTGCACAGTCCTTCGACAGTCTGCCTAGGCCACGCCCCCGCCAAACGCAGGACATCCCGAGGACTCTGCAATTAAGCAATCCGAATCGGGAACGCCTGCGCCACAGCGAGACCCCCTGAAAGGACCCTGAAAAGCAAGCAATCCGAGACAGGCGTTAAATGCAATGACGACACATGCGGACAAACATCCAGCGACGCGCGTTTCGGCCTTTCAGGCCTCGTCAGGCTGGCTGGGCCACGCCCACTGGGACTCACCTGGTTCCACCAGTGGGTGGGATGCTTCCTTGAAATCCCTGTGCCAAATGCCGACTCTCCCTGTGTGTCCTCCGTGAGCAGGATGTGTTCTGATCGACTGCTGGAGAGGGAATGAGCCTTCAAACAGGAGGTGGCTTTAAATAGTGTGCTGCAGGGGGCGGGGCTGTTGCTCACGCTGCAGTGGAGTCAGAAGACTTCCAAAAGAATTCCAAAATAAGAATTCTTACATATGTGACGTGTCATTTCGACATATTACATGCATCACATAGTAGCCTAACATCCACTTGAATATTGGGATGTTTGCACAAAGCAATAAAATGTTTGCTTTGAAGTACCTAGCCTCCTGTTGAACAATGTGTCAAAACAAGTCTAAGCAATGGCATGACTTGTTGCCCCGTCACTACACTCGCACAAATGAAACAGAGTACTCACCGACAAGGCCCCCAGAGGATCCGCACTGGCAGAGCGCCACCTATTGACGGCAGACTGGAGGCGCGGGCTGGTTAGGTTTAGTGGTAGGGTCGGGGGAAGGGTAGTGGGCGGGGAGGAGTGTGCACAGTCCTTCGACAGTCTGCCTAGGCCACGCCCCCGCCAAACGCAGGACATCCCGAGGACTCTGCAATTAAGCAATCCGAATCGGGAACGCCTGCGCCACAGCGAGACCCCCTGAAAGGACCCTGAAAAGCAAGCAATCCGAGACAGGCGTTAAATGCAATGACGACACATGCGGACAAACATCCAGCGACGCGCGTTTCGGCCTTTCAGGCCTCGTCAGGCTGGCTGGGCCACGCCCACTGGGACTCACCTGGTTCCACCAGTGGGTGGGATGCTTCCTTGAAATCCCTGTGCCAAATGCCGACTCTCCCTGTGTGTCCTCCGTGAGCAGGATGTGTTCTGATCGACTGCTGGAGAGGGAATGAGCCTTCAAACAGGAGGTGGCTTTAAATAGTGTGCTGCAGGGGGCGGGGCTGTTGCTCACGCTGCAGTGGAGTCAGAAGACTTCCAAAAGAATTCCAAAATAAGAATTCTTACATATGTGACGTGTCATTTCGACATATTACATGCATCACATAGTAGCCTAACATCCACTTGAATATTGGGATGTTTGCACAAAGCAATAAAATGTTTGCTTTGAAGTACCTAGCCTCCTGTTGAACAATGTGTCAAAACAAGTCTAAGCAATGGCATGACTTGTTGCCCCGTCACTACACTCGCACAAATGAAACAGAGTACTCACCGACAAGGCCCCCAGAGGATCCGCACTGGCAGAGCGCCACCTATTGACGGCAGACTGGAGGCGCGGGCTGGTTAGGTTTAGTGGTAGGGTCGGGGGAAGGGTAGTGGGCGGGGAGGAGTGTGCACAGTCCTTCGACAGTCTGCCTAGGCCACGCCCCCGCCAAACGCAGGACATCCCGAGGACTCTGCAATTAAGCAATCCGAATCGGGAACGCCTGCGCCACAGCGAGACCCCCTGAAAGGACCCTGAAAAGCAAGCAATCCGAGACAGGCGTTAAATGCAATGACGACACATGCGGACAAACATCCAGCGACGCGCGTTTCGGCCTTTCAGGCCTCGTCAGGCTGGCTGGGCCACGCCCACTGGGACTCACCTGGTTCCACCAGTGGGTGGGATGCTTCCTTGAAATCCCTGTGCCAAATGCCGACTCTCCCTGTGTGTCCTCCGTGAGCAGGATGTGTTCTGATCGACTGCTGGAGAGGGAATGAGCCTTCAAACAGGAGGTGGCTTTAAATAGTGTGCTGCAGGGGGCGGGGCTGTTGCTCACGCTGCAGTGGAGTCAGAAGACTTCCAAAAGAATTCCAAAATAAGAATTCTTACATATGTGACGTGTCATTTCGACATATTACATGCATCACATAGTAGCCTAACATCCACTTGAATATTGGGATGTTTGCACAAAGCAATAAAATGTTTGCTTTGAAGTACCTAGCCTCCTGTTGAACAATGTGTCAAAACAAGTCTAAGCAATGGCATGACTTGTTGCCCCGTCACTACACTCGCACAAATGAAACAGAGTACTCACCGACAAGGCCCCCAGAGGATCCGCACTGGCAGAGCGCCACCTATTGACGGCAGACTGGAGGCGCGGGCTGGTTAGGTTTAGTGGTAGGGTCGGGGGAAGGGTAGTGGGCGGGGAGGAGTGTGCACAGTCCTTCGACAGTCTGCCTAGGCCACGCCCCCGCCAAACGCAGGACATCCCGAGGACTCTGCAATTAAGCAATCCGAATCGGGAACGCCTGCGCCACAGCGAGACCCCCTGAAAGGACCCTGAAAAGCAAGCAATCCGAGACAGGCGTTAAATGCAATGACGACACATGCGGACAAACATCCAGCGACGCGCGTTTCGGCCTTTCAGGCCTCGTCAGGCTGGCTGGGCCACGCCCACTGGGACTCACCTGGTTCCACCAGTGGGTGGGATGCTTCCTTGAAATCCCTGTGCCAAATGCCGACTCTCCCTGTGTGTCCTCCGTGAGCAGGATGTGTTCTGATCGACTGCTGGAGAGGGAATGAGCCTTCAAACAGGAGGTGGCTTTAAATAGTGTGCTGCAGGGGGCGGGGCTGTTGCTCACGCTGCAGTGGAGTCAGAAGACTTCCAAAAGAATTCCAAAATAAGAATTCTTACATATGTGACGTGTCATTTCGACATATTACATGCATCACATAGTAGCCTAACATCCACTTGAATATTGGGATGTTTGCACAAAGCAATAAAATGTTTGCTTTGAAGTACCTAGCCTCCTGTTGAACAATGTGTCAAAACAAGTCTAAGCAATGGCATGACTTGTTGCCCCGTCACTACACTCGCACAAATGAAACAGAGTACTCACCGACAAGGCCCCCAGAGGATCCGCACTGGCAGAGCGCCACCTATTGACGGCAGACTGGAGGCGCGGGCTGGTTAGGTTTAGTGGTAGGGTCGGGGGAAGGGTAGTGGGCGGGGAGGAGTGTGCACAGTCCTTCGACAGTCTGCCTAGGCCACGCCCCCGCCAAACGCAGGACATCCCGAGGACTCTGCAATTAAGCAATCCGAATCGGGAACGCCTGCGCCACAGCGAGACCCCCTGAAAGGACCCTGAAAAGCAAGCAATCCGAGACAGGCGTTAAATGCAATGACGACACATGCGGACAAACATCCAGCGACGCGCGTTTCGGCCTTTCAGGCCTCGTCAGGCTGGCTGGGCCACGCCCACTGGGACTCACCTGGTTCCACCAGTGGGTGGGATGCTTCCTTGAAATCCCTGTGCCAAATGCCGACTCTCCCTGTGTGTCCTCCGTGAGCAGGATGTGTTCTGATCGACTGCTGGAGAGGGAATGAGCCTTCAAACAGGAGGTGGCTTTAAATAGTGTGCTGCAGGGGGCGGGGCTGTTGCTCACGCTGCAGTGGAGTCAGAAGACTTCCAAAAGAATTCCAAAATAAGAATTCTTACATATGTGACGTGTCATTTCGACATATTACATGCATCACATAGTAGCCTAACATCCACTTGAATATTGGGATGTTTGCACAAAGCAATAAAATGTTTGCTTTGAAGTACCTAGCCTCCTGTTGAACAATGTGTCAAAACAAGTCTAAGCAATGGCATGACTTGTTGCCCCGTCACTACACTCGCACAAATGAAACAGAGTACTCACCGACAAGGCCCCCAGAGGATCCGCACTGGCAGAGCGCCACCTATTGACGGCAGACTGGAGGCGCGGGCTGGTTAGGTTTAGTGGTAGGGTCGGGGGAAGGGTAGTGGGCGGGGAGGAGTGTGCACAGTCCTTCGACAGTCTGCCTAGGCCACGCCCCCGCCAAACGCAGGACATCCCGAGGACTCTGCAATTAAGCAATCCGAATCGGGAACGCCTGCGCCACAGCGAGACCCCCTGAAAGGACCCTGAAAAGCAAGCAATCCGAGACAGGCGTTAAATGCAATGACGACACATGCGGACAAACATCCAGCGACGCGCGTTTCGGCCTTTCAGGCCTCGTCAGGCTGGCTGGGCCACGCCCACTGGGACTCACCTGGTTCCACCAGTGGGTGGGATGCTTCCTTGAAATCCCTGTGCCAAATGCCGACTCTCCCTGTGTGTCCTCCGTGAGCAGGATGTGTTCTGATCGACTGCTGGAGAGGGAATGAGCCTTCAAACAGGAGGTGGCTTTAAATAGTGTGCTGCAGGGGGCGGGGCTGTTGCTCACGCTGCAGTGGAGTCAGAAGACTTCCAAAAGAATTCCAAAATAAGAATTCTTACATATGTGACGTGTCATTTCGACATATTACATGCATCACATAGTAGCCTAACATCCACTTGAATATTGGGATGTTTGCACAAAGCAATAAAATGTTTGCTTTGAAGTACCTAGCCTCCTGTTGAACAATGTGTCAAAACAAGTCTAAGCAATGGCATGACTTGTTGCCCCGTCCTACACTCGCACAAATGAAACAGAGTACTCACCGACAAGGCCCCCAGAGGATCCGCACTGGCAGAGCGCCACCTATTGACGGCAGACTGGAGGCGCGGGCTGGTTAGGTTTAGTGGTAGGGTCGGGGGAAGGGTAGTGGGCGGGGAGGAGTGTGCACAGTCCTTCGACAGTCTGCCTAGGCCACGCCCCCGCCAAACGCAGGACATCCCGAGGACTCTGCAATTAAGCAATCCGAATCGGGAACGCCTGCGCCACAGCGAGACCCCCTGAAAGGACCCTGAAAAGCAAGCAATCCGAGACAGGCGTTAAATGCAATGACGACACATGCGGACAAACATCCAGCGACGCGCGTTTCGGCCTTTCAGGCCTCGTCAGGCTGGCTGGGCCACGCCCACTGGGACTCACCTGGTTCCACCAGTGGGTGGGATGCTTCCTTGAAATCCCTGTGCCAAATGCCGACTCTCCCTGTGTGTCCTCCGTGAGCAGGATGTGTTCTGATCGACTGCTGGAGAGGGAATGAGCCTTCAAACAGGAGGTGGCTTTAAATAGTGTGCTGCAGGGGGCGGGGCTGTTGCTCACGCTGCAGTGGAGTCAGAAGACTTCCAAAAGAATTCCAAAATAAGAATTCTTACATATGTGACGTGTCATTTCGACATATTACATGCATCACATAGTAGCCTAACATCCACTTGAATATTGGGATGTTTGCACAAAGCAATAAAATGTTTGCTTTGAAGTACCTAGCCTCCTGTTGAACAATGTGTCAAAACAAGTCTAAGCAATGGCATGACTTGTTGCCCCGTCACTACACTCGCACAAATGAAACAGAGTACTCACCGACAAGGCCCCCAGAGGATCCGCACTGGCAGAGCGCCACCTATTGACGGCAGACTGGAGGCGCGGGCTGGTTAGGTTTAGTGGTAGGGTCGGGGGAAGGGTAGTGGGCGGGGAGGAGTGTGCACAGTCCTTCGACAGTCTGCCTAGGCCACGCCCCCGCCAAACGCAGGACATCCCGAGGACTCTGCAATTAAGCAATCCGAATCGGGAACGCCTGCGCCACAGCGAGACCCCCTGAAAGGACCCTGAAAAGCAAGCAATCCGAGACAGGCGTTAAATGCAATGACGACACATGCGGACAAACATCCAGCGACGCGCGTTTCGGCCTTTCAGGCCTCGTCAGGCTGGCTGGGCCACGCCCACTGGGACTCACCTGGTTCCACCAGTGGGTGGGATGCTTCCTTGAAATCCCTGTGCCAAATGCCGACTCTCCCTGTGTGTCCTCCGTGAGCAGGATGTGTTCTGATCGACTGCTGGAGAGGGAATGAGCCTTCAAACAGGAGGTGGCTTTAAATAGTGTGCTGCAGGGGGCGGGGCTGTTGCTCACGCTGCAGTGGAGTCAGAAGACTTCCAAAAGAATTCCAAAATAAGAATTCTTACATATGTGACGTGTCATTTCGACATATTACATGCATCACATAGTAGCCTAACATCCACTTGAATATTGGGATGTTTGCACAAAGCAATAAAATGTTTGCTTTGAAGTACCTAGCCTCCTGTTGAACAATGTGTCAAAACAAGTCTAAGCAATGGCATGACTTGTTGCCCCGTCACTACACTCGCACAAATGAAACAGAGTACTCACCGACAAGGCCCCCAGAGGATCCGCACTGGCAGAGCGCCACCTATTGACGGCAGACTGGAGGCGCGGGCTGGTTAGGTTTAGTGGTAGGGTCGGGGGAAGGGTAGTGGGCGGGGAGGAGTGTGCACAGTCCTTCGACAGTCTGCCTAGGCCACGCCCCCGCCAAACGCAGGACATCCCGAGGACTCTGCAATTAAGCAATCCGAATCGGGAACGCCTGCGCCACAGCGAGACCCCCTGAAAGGACCCTGAAAAGCAAGCAATCCGAGACAGGCGTTAAATGCAATGACGACACATGCGGACAAACATCCAGCGACGCGCGTTTCGGCCTTTCAGGCCTCGTCAGGCTGGCTGGGCCACGCCCACTGGGACTCACCTGGTTCCACCAGTGGGTGGGATGCTTCCTTGAAATCCCTGTGCCAAATGCCGACTCTCCCTGTGTGTCCTCCGTGAGCAGGATGTGTTCTGATCGACTGCTGGAGAGGGAATGAGCCTTCAAACAGGAGGTGGCTTTAAATAGTGTGCTGCAGGGGGCGGGGCTGTTGCTCACGCTGCAGTGGAGTCAGAAGACTTCCAAAAGAATTCCAAAATAAGAATTCTTACATATGTGACGTGTCATTTCGACATATTACATGCATCACATAGTAGCCTAACATCCACTTGAATATTGGGATGTTTGCACAAAGCAATAAAATGTTTGCTTTGAAGTACCTAGCCTCCTGTTGAACAATGTGTCAAAACAAGTCTAAGCAATGGCATGACTTGTTGCCCCGTCACTACACTCGCACAAATGAAACAGAGTACTCACCGACAAGGCCCCCAGAGGATCCGCACTGGCAGAGCGCCACCTATTGACGGCAGACTGGAGGCGCGGGCTGGTTAGGTTTAGTGGTAGGGTCGGGGGAAGGGTAGTGGGCGGGGAGGAGTGTGCACAGTCCTTCGACAGTCTGCCTAGGCCACGCCCCCGCCAAACGCAGGACATCCCGAGGACTCTGCAATTAAGCAATCCGAATCGGGAACGCCTGCGCCACAGCGAGACCCCCTGAAAGGACCCTGAAAAGCAAGCAATCCGAGACAGGCGTTAAATGCAATGACGACACATGCGGACAAACATCCAGCGACGCGCGTTTCGGCCTTTCAGGCCTCGTCAGGCTGGCTGGGCCACGCCCACTGGGACTCACCTGGTTCCACCAGTGGGTGGGATGCTTCCTTGAAATCCCTGTGCCAAATGCCGACTCTCCCTGTGTGTCCTCCGTGAGCAGGATGTGTTCTGATCGACTGCTGGAGAGGGAATGAGCCTTCAAACAGGAGGTGGCTTTAAATAGTGTGCTGCAGGGGGCGGGGCTGTTGCTCACGCTGCAGTGGAGTCAGAAGACTTCCAAAAGAATTCCAAAATAAGAATTCTTACATATGTGACGTGTCATTTCGACATATTACATGCATCACATAGTAGCCTAACATCCACTTGAATATTGGGATGTTTGCACAAAGCAATAAAATGTTTGCTTTGAAGTACCTAGCCTCCTGTTGAACAATGTGTCAAAACAAGTCTAAGCAATGGCATGACTTGTTGCCCCGTCACTACACTCGCACAAATGAAACAGAGTACTCACCGACAAGGCCCCCAGAGGATCCGCACTGGCAGAGCGCCACCTATTGACGGCAGACTGGAGGCGCGGGCTGGTTAGGTTTAGTGGTAGGGTCGGGGGAAGGGTAGTGGGCGGGGAGGAGTGTGCACAGTCCTTCGACAGTCTGCCTAGGCCACGCCCCCGCCAAACGCAGGACATCCCGAGGACTCTGCAATTAAGCAATCCGAATCGGGAACGCCTGCGCCACAGCGAGACCCCCTGAAAGGACCCTGAAAAGCAAGCAATCCGAGACAGGCGTTAAATGCAATGACGACACATGCGGACAAACATCCAGCGACGCGCGTTTCGGCCTTTCAGGCCTCGTCAGGCTGGCTGGGCCACGCCCACTGGGACTCACCTGGTTCCACCAGTGGGTGGGATGCTTCCTTGAAATCCCTGTGCCAAATGCCGACTCTCCCTGTGTGTCCTCCGTGAGCAGGATGTGTTCTGATCGACTGCTGGAGAGGGAATGAGCCTTCAAACAGGAGGTGGCTTTAAATAGTGTGCTGCAGGGGGCGGGGCTGTTGCTCACGCTGCAGTGGAGTCAGAAGACTTCCAAAAGAATTCCAAAATAAGAATTCTTACATATGTGACGTGTCATTTCGACATATTACATGCATCACATAGTAGCCTAACATCCACTTGAATATTGGGATGTTTGCACAAAGCAATAAAATGTTTGCTTTGAAGTACCTAGCCTCCTGTTGAACAATGTGTCAAAACAAGTCTAAGCAATGGCATGACTTGTTGCCCCGTCACTACACTCGCACAAATGAAACAGAGTACTCACCGACAAGGCCCCCAGAGGATCCGCACTGGCAGAGCGCCACCTATTGACGGCAGACTGGAGGCGCGGGCTGGTTAGGTTTAGTGGTAGGGTCGGGGGAAGGGTAGTGGGCGGGGAGGAGTGTGCACAGTCCTTCGACAGTCTGCCTAGGCCACGCCCCCGCCAAACGCAGGACATCCCGAGGACTCTGCAATTAAGCAATCCGAATCGGGAACGCCTGCGCCACAGCGAGACCCCCTGAAAGGACCCTGAAAAGCAAGCAATCCGAGACAGGCGTTAAATGCAATGACGACACATGCGGACAAACATCCAGCGACGCGCGTTTCGGCCTTTCAGGCCTCGTCAGGCTGGCTGGGCCACGCCCACTGGGACTCACCTGGTTCCACCAGTGGGTGGGATGCTTCCTTGAAATCCCTGTGCCAAATGCCGACTCTCCCTGTGTGTCCTCCGTGAGCAGGATGTGTTCTGATCGACTGCTGGAGAGGGAATGAGCCTTCAAACAGGAGGTGGCTTTAAATAGTGTGCTGCAGGGGGCGGGGCTGTTGCTCACGCTGCAGTGGAGTCAGAAGACTTCCAAAAGAATTCCAAAATAAGAATTCTTACATATGTGACGTGTCATTTCGACATATTACATGCATCACATAGTAGCCTAACATCCACTTGAATATTGGGATGTTTGCACAAAGCAATAAAATGTTTGCTTTGAAGTACCTAGCCTCCTGTTGAACAATGTGTCAAAACAAGTCTAAGCAATGGCATGACTTGTTGCCCCGTCACTACACTCGCACAAATGAAACAGAGTACTCACCGACAAGGCCCCCAGAGGATCCGCACTGGCAGAGCGCCACCTATTGACGGCAGACTGGAGGCGCGGGCTGGTTAGGTTTAGTGGTAGGGTCGGGGGAAGGGTAGTGGGCGGGGAGGAGTGTGCACAGTCCTTCGACAGTCTGCCTAGGCCACGCCCCCGCCAAACGCAGGACATCCCGAGGACTCTGCAATTAAGCAATCCGAATCGGGAACGCCTGCGCCACAGCGAGACCCCCTGAAAGGACCCTGAAAAGCAAGCAATCCGAGACAGGCGTTAAATGCAATGACGACACATGCGGACAAACATCCAGCGACGCGCGTTTCGGCCTTTCAGGCCTCGTCAGGCTGGCTGGGCCACGCCCACTGGGACTCACCTGGTTCCACCAGTGGGTGGGATGCTTCCTTGAAATCCCTGTGCCAAATGCCGACTCTCCCTGTGTGTCCTCCGTGAGCAGGATGTGTTCTGATCGACTGCTGGAGAGGGAATGAGCCTTCAAACAGGAGGTGGCTTTAAATAGTGTGCTGCAGGGGGCGGGGCTGTTGCTCACGCTGCAGTGGAGTCAGAAGACTTCCAAAAGAATTCCAAAATAAGAATTCTTACATATGTGACGTGTCATTTCGACATATTACATGCATCACATAGTAGCCTAACATCCACTTGAATATTGGGATGTTTGCACAAAGCAATAAAATGTTTGCTTTGAAGTACCTAGCCTCCTGTTGAACAATGTGTCAAAACAAGTCTAAGCAATGGCATGACTTGTTGCCCCGTCACTACACTCGCACAAATGAAACAGAGTACTCACCGACAAGGCCCCCAGAGGATCCGCACTGGCAGAGCGCCACCTATTGACGGCAGACTGGAGGCGCGGGCTGGTTAGGTTTAGTGGTAGGGTCGGGGGAAGGGTAGTGGGCGGGGAGGAGTGTGCACAGTCCTTCGACAGTCTGCCTAGGCCACGCCCCCGCCAAACGCAGGACATCCCGAGGACTCTGCAATTAAGCAATCCGAATCGGGAACGCCTGCGCCACAGCGAGACCCCCTGAAAGGACCCTGAAAAGCAAGCAATCCGAGACAGGCGTTAAATGCAATGACGACACATGCGGACAAACATCCAGCGACGCGCGTTTCGGCCTTTCAGGCCTCGTCAGGCTGGCTGGGCCACGCCCACTGGGACTCACCTGGTTCCACCAGTGGGTGGGATGCTTCCTTGAAATCCCTGTGCCAAATGCCGACTCTCCCTGTGTGTCCTCCGTGAGCAGGATGTGTTCTGATCGACTGCTGGAGAGGGAATGAGCCTTCAAACAGGAGGTGGCTTTAAATAGTGTGCTGCAGGGGGCGGGGCTGTTGCTCACGCTGCAGTGGAGTCAGAAGACTTCCAAAAGAATTCCAAAATAAGAATTCTTACATATGTGACGTGTCATTTCGACATATTACATGCATCACATAGTAGCCTAACATCCACTTGAATATTGGGATGTTTGCACAAAGCAATAAAATGTTTGCTTTGAAGTACCTAGCCTCCTGTTGAACAATGTGTCAAAACAAGTCTAAGCAATGGCATGACTTGTTGCCCCGTCACTACACTCGCACAAATGAAACAGAGTACTCACCGACAAGGCCCCCAGAGGATCCGCACTGGCAGAGCGCCACCTATTGACGGCAGACTGGAGGCGCGGGCTGGTTAGGTTTAGTGGTAGGGTCGGGGGAAGGGTAGTGGGCGGGGAGGAGTGTGCACAGTCCTTCGACAGTCTGCCTAGGCCACGCCCCCGCCAAACGCAGGACATCCCGAGGACTCTGCAATTAAGCAATCCGAATCGGGAACGCCTGCGCCACAGCGAGACCCCCTGAAAGGACCCTGAAAAGCAAGCAATCCGAGACAGGCGTTAAATGCAATGACGACACATGCGGACAAACATCCAGCGACGCGCGTTTCGGCCTTTCAGGCCTCGTCAGGCTGGCTGGGCCACGCCCACTGGGACTCACCTGGTTCCACCAGTGGGTGGGATGCTTCCTTGAAATCCCTGTGCCAAATGCCGACTCTCCCTGTGTGTCCTCCGTGAGCAGGATGTGTTCTGATCGACTGCTGGAGAGGGAATGAGCCTTCAAACAGGAGGTGGCTTTAAATAGTGTGCTGCAGGGGGCGGGGCTGTTGCTCACGCTGCAGTGGAGTCAGAAGACTTCCAAAAGAATTCCAAAATAAGAATTCTTACATATGTGACGTGTCATTTCGACATATTACATGCATCACATAGTAGCCTAACATCCACTTGAATATTGGGATGTTTGCACAAAGCAATAAAATGTTTGCTTTGAAGTACCTAGCCTCCTGTTGAACAATGTGTCAAAACAAGTCTAAGCAATGGCATGACTTGTTGCCCCGTCACTACACTCGCACAAATGAAACAGAGTACTCACCGACAAGGCCCCCAGAGGATCCGCACTGGCAGAGCGCCACCTATTGACGGCAGACTGGAGGCGCGGGCTGGTTAGGTTTAGTGGTAGGGTCGGGGGAAGGGTAGTGGGCGGGGAGGAGTGTGCACAGTCCTTCGACAGTCTGCCTAGGCCACGCCCCCGCCAAACGCAGGACATCCCGAGGACTCTGCAATTAAGCAATCCGAATCGGGAACGCCTGCGCCACAGCGAGACCCCCTGAAAGGACCCTGAAAAGCAAGCAATCCGAGACAGGCGTTAAATGCAATGACGACACATGCGGACAAACATCCAGCGACGCGCGTTTCGGCCTTTCAGGCCTCGTCAGGCTGGCTGGGCCACGCCCACTGGGACTCACCTGGTTCCACCAGTGGGTGGGATGCTTCCTTGAAATCCCTGTGCCAAATGCCGACTCTCCCTGTGTGTCCTCCGTGAGCAGGATGTGTTCTGATCGACTGCTGGAGAGGGAATGAGCCTTCAAACAGGAGGTGGCTTTAAATAGTGTGCTGCAGGGGGCGGGGCTGTTGCTCACGCTGCAGTGGAGTCAGAAGACTTCCAAAAGAATTCCAAAATAAGAATTCTTACATATGTGACGTGTCATTTCGACATATTACATGCATCACATAGTAGCCTAACATCCACTTGAATATTGGGATGTTTGCACAAAGCAATAAAATGTTTGCTTTGAAGTACCTAGCCTCCTGTTGAACAATGTGTCAAAACAAGTCTAAGCAATGGCATGACTTGTTGCCCCGTCACTACACTCGCACAAATGAAACAGAGTACTCACCGACAAGGCCCCCAGAGGATCCGCACTGGCAGAGCGCCACCTATTGACGGCAGACTGGAGGCGCGGGCTGGTTAGGTTTAGTGGTAGGGTCGGGGGAAGGGTAGTGGGCGGGGAGGAGTGTGCACAGTCCTTCGACAGTCTGCCTAGGCCACGCCCCCGCCAAACGCAGGACATCCCGAGGACTCTGCAATTAAGCAATCCGAATCGGGAACGCCTGCGCCACAGCGAGACCCCCTGAAAGGACCCTGAAAAGCAAGCAATCCGAGACAGGCGTTAAATGCAATGACGACACATGCGGACAAACATCCAGCGACGCGCGTTTCGGCCTTTCAGGCCTCGTCAGGCTGGCTGGGCCACGCCCACTGGGACTCACCTGGTTCCACCAGTGGGTGGGATGCTTCCTTGAAATCCCTGTGCCAAATGCCGACTCTCCCTGTGTGTCCTCCGTGAGCAGGATGTGTTCTGATCGACTGCTGGAGAGGGAATGAGCCTTCAAACAGGAGGTGGCTTTAAATAGTGTGCTGCAGGGGGCGGGGCTGTTGCTCACGCTGCAGTGGAGTCAGAAGACTTCCAAAAGAATTCCAAAATAAGAATTCTTACATATGTGACGTGTCATTTCGACATATTACATGCATCACATAGTAGCCTAACATCCACTTGAATATTGGGATGTTTGCACAAAGCAATAAAATGTTTGCTTTGAAGTACCTAGCCTCCTGTTGAACAATGTGTCAAAACAAGTCTAAGCAATGGCATGACTTGTTGCCCCGTCACTACACTCGCACAAATGAAACAGAGTACTCACCGACAAGGCCCCCAGAGGATCCGCACTGGCAGAGCGCCACCTATTGACGGCAGACTGGAGGCGCGGGCTGGTTAGGTTTAGTGGTAGGGTCGGGGGAAGGGTAGTGGGCGGGGAGGAGTGTGCACAGTCCTTCGACAGTCTGCCTAGGCCACGCCCCCGCCAAACGCAGGACATCCCGAGGACTCTGCAATTAAGCAATCCGAATCGGGAACGCCTGCGCCACAGCGAGACCCCCTGAAAGGACCCTGAAAAGCAAGCAATCCGAGACAGGCGTTAAATGCAATGACGACACATGCGGACAAACATCCAGCGACGCGCGTTTCGGCCTTTCAGGCCTCGTCAGGCTGGCTGGGCCACGCCCACTGGGACTCACCTGGTTCCACCAGTGGGTGGGATGCTTCCTTGAAATCCCTGTGCCAAATGCCGACTCTCCCTGTGTGTCCTCCGTGAGCAGGATGTGTTCTGATCGACTGCTGGAGAGGGAATGAGCCTTCAAACAGGAGGTGGCTTTAAATAGTGTGCTGCAGGGGGCGGGGCTGTTGCTCACGCTGCAGTGGAGTCAGAAGACTTCCAAAAGAATTCCAAAATAAGAATTCTTACATATGTGACGTGTCATTTCGACATATTACATGCATCACATAGTAGCCTAACATCCACTTGAATATTGGGATGTTTGCACAAAGCAATAAAATGTTTGCTTTGAAGTACCTAGCCTCCTGTTGAACAATGTGTCAAAACAAGTCTAAGCAATGGCATGACTTGTTGCCCCGTCACTACACTCGCACAAATGAAACAGAGTACTCACCGACAAGGCCCCCAGAGGATCCGCACTGGCAGAGCGCCACCTATTGACGGCAGACTGGAGGCGCGGGCTGGTTAGGTTTAGTGGTAGGGTCGGGGGAAGGGTAGTGGGCGGGGAGGAGTGTGCACAGTCCTTCGACAGTCTGCCTAGGCCACGCCCCCGCCAAACGCAGGACATCCCGAGGACTCTGCAATTAAGCAATCCGAATCGGGAACGCCTGCGCCACAGCGAGACCCCCTGAAAGGACCCTGAAAAGCAAGCAATCCGAGACAGGCGTTAAATGCAATGACGACACATGCGGACAAACATCCAGCGACGCGCGTTTCGGCCTTTCAGGCCTCGTCAGGCTGGCTGGGCCACGCCCACTGGGACTCACCTGGTTCCACCAGTGGGTGGGATGCTTCCTTGAAATCCCTGTGCCAAATGCCGACTCTCCCTGTGTGTCCTCCGTGAGCAGGATGTGTTCTGATCGACTGCTGGAGAGGGAATGAGCCTTCAAACAGGAGGTGGCTTTAAATAGTGTGCTGCAGGGGGCGGGGCTGTTGCTCACGCTGCAGTGGAGTCAGAAGACTTCCAAAAGAATTCCAAAATAAGAATTCTTACATATGTGACGTGTCATTTCGACATATTACATGCATCACATAGTAGCCTAACATCCACTTGAATATTGGGATGTTTGCACAAAGCAATAAAATGTTTGCTTTGAAGTACCTAGCCTCCTGTTGAACAATGTGTCAAAACAAGTCTAAGCAATGGCATGACTTGTTGCCCCGTCACTACACTCGCACAAATGAAACAGAGTACTCACCGACAAGGCCCCCAGAGGATCCGCACTGGCAGAGCGCCACCTATTGACGGCAGACTGGAGGCGCGGGCTGGTTAGGTTTAGTGGTAGGGTCGGGGGAAGGGTAGTGGGCGGGGAGGAGTGTGCACAGTCCTTCGACAGTCTGCCTAGGCCACGCCCCCGCCAAACGCAGGACATCCCGAGGACTCTGCAATTAAGCAATCCGAATCGGGAACGCCTGCGCCACAGCGAGACCCCCTGAAAGGACCCTGAAAAGCAAGCAATCCGAGACAGGCGTTAAATGCAATGACGACACATGCGGACAAACATCCAGCGACGCGCGTTTCGGCCTTTCAGGCCTCGTCAGGCTGGCTGGGCCACGCCCACTGGGACTCACCTGGTTCCACCAGTGGGTGGGATGCTTCCTTGAAATCCCTGTGCCAAATGCCGACTCTCCCTGTGTGTCCTCCGTGAGCAGGATGTGTTCTGATCGACTGCTGGAGAGGGAATGAGCCTTCAAACAGGAGGTGGCTTTAAATAGTGTGCTGCAGGGGGCGGGGCTGTTGCTCACGCTGCAGTGGAGTCAGAAGACTTCCAAAAGAATTCCAAAATAAGAATTCTTACATATGTGACGTGTCATTTCGACATATTACATGCATCACATAGTAGCCTAACATCCACTTGAATATTGGGATGTTTGCACAAAGCAATAAAATGTTTGCTTTGAAGTACCTAGCCTCCTGTTGAACAATGTGTCAAAACAAGTCTAAGCAATGGCATGACTTGTTGCCCCGTCACTACACTCGCACAAATGAAACAGAGTACTCACCGACAAGGCCCCCAGAGGATCCGCACTGGCAGAGCGCCACCTATTGACGGCAGACTGGAGGCGCGGGCTGGTTAGGTTTAGTGGTAGGGTCGGGGGAAGGGTAGTGGGCGGGGAGGAGTGTGCACAGTCCTTCGACAGTCTGCCTAGGCCACGCCCCCGCCAAACGCAGGACATCCCGAGGACTCTGCAATTAAGCAATCCGAATCGGGAACGCCTGCGCCACAGCGAGACCCCCTGAAAGGACCCTGAAAAGCAAGCAATCCGAGACAGGCGTTAAATGCAATGACGACACATGCGGACAAACATCCAGCGACGCGCGTTTCGGCCTTTCAGGCCTCGTCAGGCTGGCTGGGCCACGCCCACTGGGACTCACCTGGTTCCACCAGTGGGTGGGATGCTTCCTTGAAATCCCTGTGCCAAATGCCGACTCTCCCTGTGTGTCCTCCGTGAGCAGGATGTGTTCTGATCGACTGCTGGAGAGGGAATGAGCCTTCAAACAGGAGGTGGCTTTAAATAGTGTGCTGCAGGGGGCGGGGCTGTTGCTCACGCTGCAGTGGAGTCAGAAGACTTCCAAAAGAATTCCAAAATAAGAATTCTTACATATGTGACGTGTCATTTCGACATATTACATGCATCACATAGTAGCCTAACATCCACTTGAATATTGGGATGTTTGCACAAAGCAATAAAATGTTTGCTTTGAAGTACCTAGCCTCCTGTTGAACAATGTGTCAAAACAAGTCTAAGCAATGGCATGACTTGTTGCCCCGTCACTACACTCGCACAAATGAAACAGAGTACTCACCGACAAGGCCCCCAGAGGATCCGCACTGGCAGAGCGCCACCTATTGACGGCAGACTGGAGGCGCGGGCTGGTTAGGTTTAGTGGTAGGGTCGGGGGAAGGGTAGTGGGCGGGGAGGAGTGTGCACAGTCCTTCGACAGTCTGCCTAGGCCACGCCCCCGCCAAACGCAGGACATCCCGAGGACTCTGCAATTAAGCAATCCGAATCGGGAACGCCTGCGCCACAGCGAGACCCCCTGAAAGGACCCTGAAAAGCAAGCAATCCGAGACAGGCGTTAAATGCAATGACGACACATGCGGACAAACATCCAGCGACGCGCGTTTCGGCCTTTCAGGCCTCGTCAGGCTGGCTGGGCCACGCCCACTGGGACTCACCTGGTTCCACCAGTGGGTGGGATGCTTCCTTGAAATCCCTGTGCCAAATGCCGACTCTCCCTGTGTGTCCTCCGTGAGCAGGATGTGTTCTGATCGACTGCTGGAGAGGGAATGAGCCTTCAAACAGGAGGTGGCTTTAAATAGTGTGCTGCAGGGGGCGGGGCTGTTGCTCACAGCTGCAGTGGAGTCAGAAGACTTCCAAAAGAATTCCAAAATAAGAATTCTTACATATGTGACGTGTCATTTCGACATATTACATGCATCACATAGTAGCCTAACATCCACTTGAATATTGGGATGTTTGCACAAAGCAATAAAATGTTTGCTTTGAAGTACCTAGCCTCCTGTTGAACAATGTGTCAAAACAAGTCTAAGCAATGGCATGACTTGTTGCCCCGTCACTACACTCGCACAAATGAAACAGAGTACTCACCGACAAGGCCCCCAGAGGATCCGCACTGGCAGAGCGCCACCTATTGACGGCAGACTGGAGGCGCGGGCTGGTTAGGTTTAGTGGTAGGGTCGGGGGAAGGGTAGTGGGCGGGGAGGAGTGTGCACAGTCCTTCGACAGTCTGCCTAGGCCACGCCCCCGCCAAACGCAGGACATCCCGAGGACTCTGCAATTAAGCAATCCGAATCGGGAACGCCTGCGCCACAGCGAGACCCCCTGAAAGGACCCTGAAAAGCAAGCAATCCGAGACAGGCGTTAAATGCAATGACGACACATGCGGACAAACATCCAGCGACGCGCGTTTCGGCCTTTCAGGCCTCGTCAGGCTGGCTGGGCCACGCCCACTGGGACTCACCTGGTTCCACCAGTGGGTGGGATGCTTCCTTGAAATCCCTGTGCCAAATGCCGACTCTCCCTGTGTGTCCTCCGTGAGCAGGATGTGTTCTGATCGACTGCTGGAGAGGGAATGAGCCTTCAAACAGGAGGTGGCTTTAAATAGTGTGCTGCAGGGGGCGGGGCTGTTGCTCACGCTGCAGTGGAGTCAGAAGACTTCCAAAAGAATTCCAAAATAAGAATTCTTACATATGTGACGTGTCATTTCGACATATTACATGCATCACATAGTAGCCTAACATCCACTTGAATATTGGGATGTTTGCACAAAGCAATAAAATGTTTGCTTTGAAGTACCTAGCCTCCTGTTGAACAATGTGTCAAAACAAGTCTAAGCAATGGCATGACTTGTTGCCCCGTCACTACACTCGCACAAATGAAACAGAGTACTCACCGACAAGGCCCCCAGAGGATCCGCACTGGCAGAGCGCCACCTATTGACGGCAGACTGGAGGCGCGGGCTGGTTAGGTTTAGTGGTAGGGTCGGGGGAAGGGTAGTGGGCGGGGAGGAGTGTGCACAGTCCTTCGACAGTCTGCCTAGGCCACGCCCCCGCCAAACGCAGGACATCCCGAGGACTCTGCAATTAAGCAATCCGAATCGGGAACGCCTGCGCCACAGCGAGACCCCCTGAAAGGACCCTGAAAAGCAAGCAATCCGAGACAGGCGTTAAATGCAATGACGACACATGCGGACAAACATCCAGCGACGCGCGTTTCGGCCTTTCAGGCCTCGTCAGGCTGGCTGGGCCACGCCCACTGGGACTCACCTGGTTCCACCAGTGGGTGGGATGCTTCCTTGAAATCCCTGTGCCAAATGCCGACTCTCCCTGTGTGTCCTCCGTGAGCAGGATGTGTTCTGATCGACTGCTGGAGAGGGAATGAGCCTTCAAACAGGAGGTGGCTTTAAATAGTGTGCTGCAGGGGGCGGGGCTGTTGCTCACGCTGCAGTGGAGTCAGAAGACTTCCAAAAGAATTCCAAAATAAGAATTCTTACATATGTGACGTGTCATTTCGACATATTACATGCATCACATAGTAGCCTAACATCCACTTGAATATTGGGATGTTTGCACAAAGCAATAAAATGTTTGCTTTGAAGTACCTAGCCTCCTGTTGAACAATGTGTCAAAACAAGTCTAAGCAATGGCATGACTTGTTGCCCCGTCACTACACTCGCACAAATGAAACAGAGTACTCACCGACAAGGCCCCCAGAGGATCCGCACTGGCAGAGCGCCACCTATTGACGGCAGACTGGAGGCGCGGGCTGGTTAGGTTTAGTGGTAGGGTCGGGGGAAGGGTAGTGGGCGGGGAGGAGTGTGCACAGTCCTTCGACAGTCTGCCTAGGCCACGCCCCCGCCAAACGCAGGACATCCCGAGGACTCTGCAATTAAGCAATCCGAATCGGGAACGCCTGCGCCACAGCGAGACCCCCTGAAAGGACCCTGAAAAGCAAGCAATCCGAGACAGGCGTTAAATGCAATGACGACACATGCGGACAAACATCCAGCGACGCGCGTTTCGGCCTTTCAGGCCTCGTCAGGCTGGCTGGGCCACGCCCACTGGGACTCACCTGGTTCCACCAGTGGGTGGGATGCTTCCTTGAAATCCCTGTGCCAAATGCCGACTCTCCCTGTGTGTCCTCCGTGAGCAGGATGTGTTCTGATCGACTGCTGGAGAGGGAATGAGCCTTCAAACAGGAGGTGGCTTTAAATAGTGTGCTGCAGGGGGCGGGGCTGTTGCTCACGCTGCAGTGGAGTCAGAAGACTTCCAAAAGAATTCCAAAATAAGAATTCTTACATATGTGACGTGTCATTTCGACATATTACATGCATCACATAGTAGCCTAACATCCACTTGAATATTGGGATGTTTGCACAAAGCAATAAAATGTTTGCTTTGAAGTACCTAGCCTCCTGTTGAACAATGTGTCAAAACAAGTCTAAGCAATGGCATGACTTGTTGCCCCGTCACTACACTCGCACAAATGAAACAGAGTACTCACCGACAAGGCCCCCAGAGGATCCGCACTGGCAGAGCGCCACCTATTGACGGCAGACTGGAGGCGCGGGCTGGTTAGGTTTAGTGGTAGGGTCGGGGGAAGGGTAGTGGGCGGGGAGGAGTGTGCACAGTCCTTCGACAGTCTGCCTAGGCCACGCCCCCGCCAAACGCAGGACATCCCGAGGACTCTGCAATTAAGCAATCCGAATCGGGAACGCCTGCGCCACAGCGAGACCCCCTGAAAGGACCCTGAAAAGCAAGCAATCCGAGACAGGCGTTAAATGCAATGACGACACATGCGGACAAACATCCAGCGACGCGCGTTTCGGCCTTTCAGGCCTCGTCAGGCTGGCTGGGCCACGCCCACTGGGACTCACCTGGTTCCACCAGTGGGTGGGATGCTTCCTTGAAATCCCTGTGCCAAATGCCGACTCTCCCTGTGTGTCCTCCGTGAGCAGGATGTGTTCTGATCGACTGCTGGAGAGGGAATGAGCCTTCAAACAGGAGGTGGCTTTAAATAGTGTGCTGCAGGGGGCGGGGCTGTTGCTCACGCTGCAGTGGAGTCAGAAGACTTCCAAAAGAATTCCAAAATAAGAATTCTTACATATGTGACGTGTCATTTCGACATATTACATGCATCACATAGTAGCCTAACATCCACTTGAATATTGGGATGTTTGCACAAAGCAATAAAATGTTTGCTTTGAAGTACCTAGCCTCCTGTTGAACAATGTGTCAAAACAAGTCTAAGCAATGGCATGACTTGTTGCCCCGTCACTACACTCGCACAAATGAAACAGAGTACTCACCGACAAGGCCCCCAGAGGATCCGCACTGGCAGAGCGCCACCTATTGACGGCAGACTGGAGGCGCGGGCTGGTTAGGTTTAGTGGTAGGGTCGGGGGAAGGGTAGTGGGCGGGGAGGAGTGTGCACAGTCCTTCGACAGTCTGCCTAGGCCACGCCCCCGCCAAACGCAGGACATCCCGAGGACTCTGCAATTAAGCAATCCGAATCGGGAACGCCTGCGCCACAGCGAGACCCCCTGAAAGGACCCTGAAAAGCAAGCAATCCGAGACAGGCGTTAAATGCAATGACGACACATGCGGACAAACATCCAGCGACGCGCGTTTCGGCCTTTCAGGCCTCGTCAGGCTGGCTGGGCCACGCCCACTGGGACTCACCTGGTTCCACCAGTGGGTGGGATGCTTCCTTGAAATCCCTGTGCCAAATGCCGACTCTCCCTGTGTGTCCTCCGTGAGCAGGATGTGTTCTGATCGACTGCTGGAGAGGGAATGAGCCTTCAAACAGGAGGTGGCTTTAAATAGTGTGCTGCAGGGGGCGGGGCTGTTGCTCACGCTGCAGTGGAGTCAGAAGACTTCCAAAAGAATTCCAAAATAAGAATTCTTACATATGTGACGTGTCATTTCGACATATTACATGCATCACATAGTAGCCTAACATCCACTTGAATATTGGGATGTTTGCACAAAGCAATAAAATGTTTGCTTTGAAGTACCTAGCCTCCTGTTGAACAATGTGTCAAAACAAGTCTAAGCAATGGCATGACTTGTTGCCCCGTCACTACACTCGCACAAATGAAACAGAGTACTCACCGACAAGGCCCCCAGAGGATCCGCACTGGCAGAGCGCCACCTATTGACGGCAGACTGGAGGCGCGGGCTGGTTAGGTTTAGTGGTAGGGTCGGGGGAAGGGTAGTGGGCGGGGAGGAGTGTGCACAGTCCTTCGACAGTCTGCCTAGGCCACGCCCCCGCCAAACGCAGGACATCCCGAGGACTCTGCAATTAAGCAATCCGAATCGGGAACGCCTGCGCCACAGCGAGACCCCCTGAAAGGACCCTGAAAAGCAAGCAATCCGAGACAGGCGTTAAATGCAATGACGACACATGCGGACAAACATCCAGCGACGCGCGTTTCGGCCTTTCAGGCCTCGTCAGGCTGGCTGGGCCACGCCCACTGGGACTCACCTGGTTCCACCAGTGGGTGGGATGCTTCCTTGAAATCCCTGTGCCAAATGCCGACTCTCCCTGTGTGTCCTCCGTGAGCAGGATGTGTTCTGATCGACTGCTGGAGAGGGAATGAGCCTTCAAACAGGAGGTGGCTTTAAATAGTGTGCTGCAGGGGGCGGGGCTGTTGCTCACGCTGCAGTGGAGTCAGAAGACTTCCAAAAGAATTCCAAAATAAGAATTCTTACATATGTGACGTGTCATTTCGACATATTACATGCATCACATAGTAGCCTAACATCCACTTGAATATTGGGATGTTTGCACAAAGCAATAAAATGTTTGCTTTGAAGTACCTAGCCTCCTGTTGAACAATGTGTCAAAACAAGTCTAAGCAATGGCATGACTTGTTGCCCCGTCACTACACTCGCACAAATGAAACAGAGTACTCACCGACAAGGCCCCCAGAGGATCCGCACTGGCAGAGCGCCACCTATTGACGGCAGACTGGAGGCGCGGGCTGGTTAGGTTTAGTGGTAGGGTCGGGGGAAGGGTAGTGGGCGGGGAGGAGTGTGCACAGTCCTTCGACAGTCTGCCTAGGCCACGCCCCCGCCAAACGCAGGACATCCCGAGGACTCTGCAATTAAGCAATCCGAATCGGGAACGCCTGCGCCACAGCGAGACCCCCTGAAAGGACCCTGAAAAGCAAGCAATCCGAGACAGGCGTTAAATGCAATGACGACACATGCGGACAAACATCCAGCGACGCGCGTTTCGGCCTTTCAGGCCTCGTCAGGCTGGCTGGGCCACGCCCACTGGGACTCACCTGGTTCCACCAGTGGGTGGGATGCTTCCTTGAAATCCCTGTGCCAAATGCCGACTCTCCCTGTGTGTCCTCCGTGAGCAGGATGTGTTCTGATCGACTGCTGGAGAGGGAATGAGCCTTCAAACAGGAGGTGGCTTTAAATAGTGTGCTGCAGGGGGCGGGGCTGTTGCTCACGCTGCAGTGGAGTCAGAAGACTTCCAAAAGAATTCCAAAATAAGAATTCTTACATATGTGACGTGTCATTTCGACATATTACATGCATCACATAGTAGCCTAACATCCACTTGAATATTGGGATGTTTGCACAAAGCAATAAAATGTTTGCTTTGAAGTACCTAGCCTCCTGTTGAACAATGTGTCAAAACAAGTCTAAGCAATGGCATGACTTGTTGCCCCGTCACTACACTCGCACAAATGAAACAGAGTACTCACCGACAAGGCCCCCAGAGGATCCGCACTGGCAGAGCGCCACCTATTGACGGCAGACTGGAGGCGCGGGCTGGTTAGGTTTAGTGGTAGGGTCGGGGGAAGGGTAGTGGGCGGGGAGGAGTGTGCACAGTCCTTCGACAGTCTGCCTAGGCCACGCCCCCGCCAAACGCAGGACATCCCGAGGACTCTGCAATTAAGCAATCCGAATCGGGAACGCCTGCGCCACAGCGAGACCCCCTGAAAGGACCCTGAAAAGCAAGCAATCCGAGACAGGCGTTAAATGCAATGACGACACATGCGGACAAACATCCAGCGACGCGCGTTTCGGCCTTTCAGGCCTCGTCAGGCTGGCTGGGCCACGCCCACTGGGACTCACCTGGTTCCACCAGTGGGTGGGATGCTTCCTTGAAATCCCTGTGCCAAATGCCGACTCTCCCTGTGTGTCCTCCGTGAGCAGGATGTGTTCTGATCGACTGCTGGAGAGGGAATGAGCCTTCAAACAGGAGGTGGCTTTAAATAGTGTGCTGCAGGGGGCGGGGCTGTTGCTCACGCTGCAGTGGAGTCAGAAGACTTCCAAAAGAATTCCAAAATAAGAATTCTTACATATGTGACGTGTCATTTCGACATATTACATGCATCACATAGTAGCCTAACATCCACTTGAATATTGGGATGTTTGCACAAAGCAATAAAATGTTTGCTTTGAAGTACCTAGCCTCCTGTTGAACAATGTGTCAAAACAAGTCTAAGCAATGGCATGACTTGTTGCCCCGTCACTACACTCGCACAAATGAAACAGAGTACTCACCGACAAGGCCCCCAGAGGATCCGCACTGGCAGAGCGCCACCTATTGACGGCAGACTGGAGGCGCGGGCTGGTTAGGTTTAGTGGTAGGGTCGGGGGAAGGGTAGTGGGCGGGGAGGAGTGTGCACAGTCCTTCGACAGTCTGCCTAGGCCACGCCCCCGCCAAACGCAGGACATCCCGAGGACTCTGCAATTAAGCAATCCGAATCGGGAACGCCTGCGCCACAGCGAGACCCCCTGAAAGGACCCTGAAAAGCAAGCAATCCGAGACAGGCGTTAAATGCAATGACGACACATGCGGACAAACATCCAGCGACGCGCGTTTCGGCCTTTCAGGCCTCGTCAGGCTGGCTGGGCCACGCCCACTGGGACTCACCTGGTTCCACCAGTGGGTGGGATGCTTCCTTGAAATCCCTGTGCCAAATGCCGACTCTCCCTGTGTGTCCTCCGTGAGCAGGATGTGTTCTGATCGACTGCTGGAGAGGGAATGAGCCTTCAAACAGGAGGTGGCTTTAAATAGTGTGCTGCAGGGGGCGGGGCTGTTGCTCACGCTGCAGTGGAGTCAGAAGACTTCCAAAAGAATTCCAAAATAAGAATTCTTACATATGTGACGTGTCATTTCGACATATTACATGCATCACATAGTAGCCTAACATCCACTTGAATATTGGGATGTTTGCACAAAGCAATAAAATGTTTGCTTTGAAGTACCTAGCCTCCTGTTGAACAATGTGTCAAAACAAGTCTAAGCAATGGCATGACTTGTTGCCCCGTCACTACACTCGCACAAATGAAACAGAGTACTCACCGACAAGGCCCCCAGAGGATCCGCACTGGCAGAGCGCCACCTATTGACGGCAGACTGGAGGCGCGGGCTGGTTAGGTTTAGTGGTAGGGTCGGGGGAAGGGTAGTGGGCGGGGAGGAGTGTGCACAGTCCTTCGACAGTCTGCCTAGGCCACGCCCCCGCCAAACGCAGGACATCCCGAGGACTCTGCAATTAAGCAATCCGAATCGGGAACGCCTGCGCCACAGCGAGACCCCCTGAAAGGACCCTGAAAAGCAAGCAATCCGAGACAGGCGTTAAATGCAATGACGACACATGCGGACAAACATCCAGCGACGCGCGTTTCGGCCTTTCAGGCCTCGTCAGGCTGGCTGGGCCACGCCCACTGGGACTCACCTGGTTCCACCAGTGGGTGGGATGCTTCCTTGAAATCCCTGTGCCAAATGCCGACTCTCCCTGTGTGTCCTCCGTGAGCAGGATGTGTTCTGATCGACTGCTGGAGAGGGAATGAGCCTTCAAACAGGAGGTGGCTTTAAATAGTGTGCTGCAGGGGGCGGGGCTGTTGCTCACGCTGCAGTGGAGTCAGAAGACTTCCAAAAGAATTCCAAAATAAGAATTCTTACATATGTGACGTGTCATTTCGACATATTACATGCATCACATAGTAGCCTAACATCCACTTGAATATTGGGATGTTTGCACAAAGCAATAAAATGTTTGCTTTGAAGTACCTAGCCTCCTGTTGAACAATGTGTCAAAACAAGTCTAAGCAATGGCATGACTTGTTGCCCCGTCACTACACTCGCACAAATGAAACAGAGTACTCACCGACAAGGCCCCCAGAGGATCCGCACTGGCAGAGCGCCACCTATTGACGGCAGACTGGAGGCGCGGGCTGGTTAGGTTTAGTGGTAGGGTCGGGGGAAGGGTAGTGGGCGGGGAGGAGTGTGCACAGTCCTTCGACAGTCTGCCTAGGCCACGCCCCCGCCAAACGCAGGACATCCCGAGGACTCTGCAATTAAGCAATCCGAATCGGGAACGCCTGCGCCACAGCGAGACCCCCTGAAAGGACCCTGAAAAGCAAGCAATCCGAGACAGGCGTTAAATGCAATGACGACACATGCGGACAAACATCCAGCGACGCGCGTTTCGGCCTTTCAGGCCTCGTCAGGCTGGCTGGGCCACGCCCACTGGGACTCACCTGGTTCCACCAGTGGGTGGGATGCTTCCTTGAAATCCCTGTGCCAAATGCCGACTCTCCCTGTGTGTCCTCCGTGAGCAGGATGTGTTCTGATCGACTGCTGGAGAGGGAATGAGCCTTCAAACAGGAGGTGGCTTTAAATAGTGTGCTGCAGGGGGCGGGGCTGTTGCTCACGCTGCAGTGGAGTCAGAAGACTTCCAAAAGAATTCCAAAATAAGAATTCTTACATATGTGACGTGTCATTTCGACATATTACATGCATCACATAGTAGCCTAACATCCACTTGAATATTGGGATGTTTGCACAAAGCAATAAAATGTTTGCTTTGAAGTACCTAGCCTCCTGTTGAACAATGTGTCAAAACAAGTCTAAGCAATGGCATGACTTGTTGCCCCGTCACTACACTCGCACAAATGAAACAGAGTACTCACCGACAAGGCCCCCAGAGGATCCGCACTGGCAGAGCGCCACCTATTGACGGCAGACTGGAGGCGCGGGCTGGTTAGGTTTAGTGGTAGGGTCGGGGGAAGGGTAGTGGGCGGGGAGGAGTGTGCACAGTCCTTCGACAGTCTGCCTAGGCCACGCCCCCGCCAAACGCAGGACATCCCGAGGACTCTGCAATTAAGCAATCCGAATCGGGAACGCCTGCGCCACAGCGAGACCCCCTGAAAGGACCCTGAAAAGCAAGCAATCCGAGACAGGCGTTAAATGCAATGACGACACATGCGGACAAACATCCAGCGACGCGCGTTTCGGCCTTTCAGGCCTCGTCAGGCTGGCTGGGCCACGCCCACTGGGACTCACCTGGTTCCACCAGTGGGTGGGATGCTTCCTTGAAATCCCTGTGCCAAATGCCGACTCTCCCTGTGTGTCCTCCGTGAGCAGGATGTGTTCTGATCGACTGCTGGAGAGGGAATGAGCCTTCAAACAGGAGGTGGCTTTAAATAGTGTGCTGCAGGGGGCGGGGCTGTTGCTCACGCTGCAGTGGAGTCAGAAGACTTCCAAAAGAATTCCAAAATAAGAATTCTTACATATGTGACGTGTCATTTCGACATATTACATGCATCACATAGTAGCCTAACATCCACTTGAATATTGGGATGTTTGCACAAAGCAATAAAATGTTTGCTTTGAAGTACCTAGCCTCCTGTTGAACAATGTGTCAAAACAAGTCTAAGCAATGGCATGACTTGTTGCCCCGTCACTACACTCGCACAAATGAAACAGAGTACTCACCGACAAGGCCCCCAGAGGATCCGCACTGGCAGAGCGCCACCTATTGACGGCAGACTGGAGGCGCGGGCTGGTTAGGTTTAGTGGTAGGGTCGGGGGAAGGGTAGTGGGCGGGGAGGAGTGTGCACAGTCCTTCGACAGTCTGCCTAGGCCACGCCCCCGCCAAACGCAGGACATCCCGAGGACTCTGCAATTAAGCAATCCGAATCGGGAACGCCTGCGCCACAGCGAGACCCCCTGAAAGGACCCTGAAAAGCAAGCAATCCGAGACAGGCGTTAAATGCAATGACGACACATGCGGACAAACATCCAGCGACGCGCGTTTCGGCCTTTCAGGCCTCGTCAGGCTGGCTGGGCCACGCCCACTGGGACTCACCTGGTTCCACCAGTGGGTGGGATGCTTCCTTGAAATCCCTGTGCCAAATGCCGACTCTCCCTGTGTGTCCTCCGTGAGCAGGATGTGTTCTGATCGACTGCTGGAGAGGGAATGAGCCTTCAAACAGGAGGTGGCTTTAAATAGTGTGCTGCAGGGGGCGGGGCTGTTGCTCACGCTGCAGTGGAGTCAGAAGACTTCCAAAAGAATTCCAAAATAAGAATTCTTACATATGTGACGTGTCATTTCGACATATTACATGCATCACATAGTAGCCTAACATCCACTTGAATATTGGGATGTTTGCACAAAGCAATAAAATGTTTGCTTTGAAGTACCTAGCCTCCTGTTGAACAATGTGTCAAAACAAGTCTAAGCAATGGCATGACTTGTTGCCCCGTCACTACACTCGCACAAATGAAACAGAGTACTCACCGACAAGGCCCCCAGAGGATCCGCACTGGCAGAGCGCCACCTATTGACGGCAGACTGGAGGCGCGGGCTGGTTAGGTTTAGTGGTAGGGTCGGGGGAAGGGTAGTGGGCGGGGAGGAGTGTGCACAGTCCTTCGACAGTCTGCCTAGGCCACGCCCCCGCCAAACGCAGGACATCCCGAGGACTCTGCAATTAAGCAATCCGAATCGGGAACGCCTGCGCCACAGCGAGACCCCCTGAAAGGACCCTGAAAAGCAAGCAATCCGAGACAGGCGTTAAATGCAATGACGACACATGCGGACAAACATCCAGCGACGCGCGTTTCGGCCTTTCAGGCCTCGTCAGGCTGGCTGGGCCACGCCCACTGGGACTCACCTGGTTCCACCAGTGGGTGGGATGCTTCCTTGAAATCCCTGTGCCAAATGCCGACTCTCCCTGTGTGTCCTCCGTGAGCAGGATGTGTTCTGATCGACTGCTGGAGAGGGAATGAGCCTTCAAACAGGAGGTGGCTTTAAATAGTGTGCTGCAGGGGGCGGGGCTGTTGCTCACGCTGCAGTGGAGTCAGAAGACTTCCAAAAGAATTCCAAAATAAGAATTCTTACATATGTGACGTGTCATTTCGACATATTACATGCATCACATAGTAGCCTAACATCCACTTGAATATTGGGATGTTTGCACAAAGCAATAAAATGTTTGCTTTGAAGTACCTAGCCTCCTGTTGAACAATGTGTCAAAACAAGTCTAAGCAATGGCATGACTTGTTGCCCCGTCACTACACTCGCACAAATGAAACAGAGTACTCACCGACAAGGCCCCCAGAGGATCCGCACTGGCAGAGCGCCACCTATTGACGGCAGACTGGAGGCGCGGGCTGGTTAGGTTTAGTGGTAGGGTCGGGGGAAGGGTAGTGGGCGGGGAGGAGTGTGCACAGTCCTTCGACAGTCTGCCTAGGCCACGCCCCCGCCAAACGCAGGACATCCCGAGGACTCTGCAATTAAGCAATCCGAATCGGGAACGCCTGCGCCACAGCGAGACCCCCTGAAAGGACCCTGAAAAGCAAGCAATCCGAGACAGGCGTTAAATGCAATGACGACACATGCGGACAAACATCCAGCGACGCGCGTTTCGGCCTTTCAGGCCTCGTCAGGCTGGCTGGGCCACGCCCACTGGGACTCACCTGGTTCCACCAGTGGGTGGGATGCTTCCTTGAAATCCCTGTGCCAAATGCCGACTCTCCCTGTGTGTCCTCCGTGAGCAGGATGTGTTCTGATCGACTGCTGGAGAGGGAATGAGCCTTCAAACAGGAGGTGGCTTTAAATAGTGTGCTGCAGGGGGCGGGGCTGTTGCTCACGCTGCAGTGGAGTCAGAAGACTTCCAAAAGAATTCCAAAATAAGAATTCTTACATATGTGACGTGTCATTTCGACATATTACATGCATCACATAGTAGCCTAACATCCACTTGAATATTGGGATGTTTGCACAAAGCAATAAAATGTTTGCTTTGAAGTACCTAGCCTCCTGTTGAACAATGTGTCAAAACAAGTCTAAGCAATGGCATGACTTGTTGCCCCGTCACTACACTCGCACAAATGAAACAGAGTACTCACCGACAAGGCCCCCAGAGGATCCGCACTGGCAGAGCGCCACCTATTGACGGCAGACTGGAGGCGCGGGCTGGTTAGGTTTAGTGGTAGGGTCGGGGGAAGGGTAGTGGGCGGGGAGGAGTGTGCACAGTCCTTCGACAGTCTGCCTAGGCCACGCCCCCGCCAAACGCAGGACATCCCGAGGACTCTGCAATTAAGCAATCCGAATCGGGAACGCCTGCGCCACAGCGAGACCCCCTGAAAGGACCCTGAAAAGCAAGCAATCCGAGACAGGCGTTAAATGCAATGACGACACATGCGGACAAACATCCAGCGACGCGCGTTTCGGCCTTTCAGGCCTCGTCAGGCTGGCTGGGCCACGCCCACTGGGACTCACCTGGTTCCACCAGTGGGTGGGATGCTTCCTTGAAATCCCTGTGCCAAATGCCGACTCTCCCTGTGTGTCCTCCGTGAGCAGGATGTGTTCTGATCGACTGCTGGAGAGGGAATGAGCCTTCAAACAGGAGGTGGCTTTAAATAGTGTGCTGCAGGGGGCGGGGCTGTTGCTCACGCTGCAGTGGAGTCAGAAGACTTCCAAAAGAATTCCAAAATAAGAATTCTTACATATGTGACGTGTCATTTCGACATATTACATGCATCACATAGTAGCCTAACATCCACTTGAATATTGGGATGTTTGCACAAAGCAATAAAATGTTTGCTTTGAAGTACCTAGCCTCCTGTTGAACAATGTGTCAAAACAAGTCTAAGCAATGGCATGACTTGTTGCCCCGTCACTACACTCGCACAAATGAAACAGAGTACTCACCGACAAGGCCCCCAGAGGATCCGCACTGGCAGAGCGCCACCTATTGACGGCAGACTGGAGGCGCGGGCTGGTTAGGTTTAGTGGTAGGGTCGGGGGAAGGGTAGTGGGCGGGGAGGAGTGTGCACAGTCCTTCGACAGTCTGCCTAGGCCACGCCCCCGCCAAACGCAGGACATCCCGAGGACTCTGCAATTAAGCAATCCGAATCGGGAACGCCTGCGCCACAGCGAGACCCCCTGAAAGGACCCTGAAAAGCAAGCAATCCGAGACAGGCGTTAAATGCAATGACGACACATGCGGACAAACATCCAGCGACGCGCGTTTCGGCCTTTCAGGCCTCGTCAGGCTGGCTGGGCCACGCCCACTGGGACTCACCTGGTTCCACCAGTGGGTGGGATGCTTCCTTGAAATCCCTGTGCCAAATGCCGACTCTCCCTGTGTGTCCTCCGTGAGCAGGATGTGTTCTGATCGACTGCTGGAGAGGGAATGAGCCTTCAAACAGGAGGTGGCTTTAAATAGTGTGCTGCAGGGGGCGGGGCTGTTGCTCACGCTGCAGTGGAGTCAGAAGACTTCCAAAAGAATTCCAAAATAAGAATTCTTACATATGTGACGTGTCATTTCGACATATTACATGCATCACATAGTAGCCTAACATCCACTTGAATATTGGGATGTTTGCACAAAGCAATAAAATGTTTGCTTTGAAGTACCTAGCCTCCTGTTGAACAATGTGTCAAAACAAGTCTAAGCAATGGCATGACTTGTTGCCCCGTCACTACACTCGCACAAATGAAACAGAGTACTCACCGACAAGGCCCCCAGAGGATCCGCACTGGCAGAGCGCCACCTATTGACGGCAGACTGGAGGCGCGGGCTGGTTAGGTTTAGTGGTAGGGTCGGGGGAAGGGTAGTGGGCGGGGAGGAGTGTGCACAGTCCTTCGACAGTCTGCCTAGGCCACGCCCCCGCCAAACGCAGGACATCCCGAGGACTCTGCAATTAAGCAATCCGAATCGGGAACGCCTGCGCCACAGCGAGACCCCCTGAAAGGACCCTGAAAAGCAAGCAATCCGAGACAGGCGTTAAATGCAATGACGACACATGCGGACAAACATCCAGCGACGCGCGTTTCGGCCTTTCAGGCCTCGTCAGGCTGGCTGGGCCACGCCCACTGGGACTCACCTGGTTCCACCAGTGGGTGGGATGCTTCCTTGAAATCCCTGTGCCAAATGCCGACTCTCCCTGTGTGTCCTCCGTGAGCAGGATGTGTTCTGATCGACTGCTGGAGAGGGAATGAGCCTTCAAACAGGAGGTGGCTTTAAATAGTGTGCTGCAGGGGGCGGGGCTGTTGCTCACGCTGCAGTGGAGTCAGAAGACTTCCAAAAGAATTCCAAAATAAGAATTCTTACATATGTGACGTGTCATTTCGACATATTACATGCATCACATAGTAGCCTAACATCCACTTGAATATTGGGATGTTTGCACAAAGCAATAAAATGTTTGCTTTGAAGTACCTAGCCTCCTGTTGAACAATGTGTCAAAACAAGTCTAAGCAATGGCATGACTTGTTGCCCCGTCACTACACTCGCACAAATGAAACAGAGTACTCACCGACAAGGCCCCCAGAGGATCCGCACTGGCAGAGCGCCACCTATTGACGGCAGACTGGAGGCGCGGGCTGGTTAGGTTTAGTGGTAGGGTCGGGGGAAGGGTAGTGGGCGGGGAGGAGTGTGCACAGTCCTTCGACAGTCTGCCTAGGCCACGCCCCCGCCAAACGCAGGACATCCCGAGGACTCTGCAATTAAGCAATCCGAATCGGGAACGCCTGCGCCACAGCGAGACCCCCTGAAAGGACCCTGAAAAGCAAGCAATCCGAGACAGGCGTTAAATGCAATGACGACACATGCGGACAAACATCCAGCGACGCGCGTTTCGGCCTTTCAGGCCTCGTCAGGCTGGCTGGGCCACGCCCACTGGGACTCACCTGGTTCCACCAGTGGGTGGGATGCTTCCTTGAAATCCCTGTGCCAAATGCCGACTCTCCCTGTGTGTCCTCCGTGAGCAGGATGTGTTCTGATCGACTGCTGGAGAGGGAATGAGCCTTCAAACAGGAGGTGGCTTTAAATAGTGTGCTGCAGGGGGCGGGGCTGTTGCTCACGCTGCAGTGGAGTCAGAAGACTTCCAAAAGAATTCCAAAATAAGAATTCTTACATATGTGACGTGTCATTTCGACATATTACATGCATCACATAGTAGCCTAACATCCACTTGAATATTGGGATGTTTGCACAAAGCAATAAAATGTTTGCTTTGAAGTACCTAGCCTCCTGTTGAACAATGTGTCAAAACAAGTCTAAGCAATGGCATGACTTGTTGCCCCGTCACTACACTCGCACAAATGAAACAGAGTACTCACCGACAAGGCCCCCAGAGGATCCGCACTGGCAGAGCGCCACCTATTGACGGCAGACTGGAGGCGCGGGCTGGTTAGGTTTAGTGGTAGGGTCGGGGGAAGGGTAGTGGGCGGGGAGGAGTGTGCACAGTCCTTCGACAGTCTGCCTAGGCCACGCCCCCGCCAAACGCAGGACATCCCGAGGACTCTGCAATTAAGCAATCCGAATCGGGAACGCCTGCGCCACAGCGAGACCCCCTGAAAGGACCCTGAAAAGCAAGCAATCCGAGACAGGCGTTAAATGCAATGACGACACATGCGGACAAACATCCAGCGACGCGCGTTTCGGCCTTTCAGGCCTCGTCAGGCTGGCTGGGCCACGCCCACTGGGACTCACCTGGTTCCACCAGTGGGTGGGATGCTTCCTTGAAATCCCTGTGCCAAATGCCGACTCTCCCTGTGTGTCCTCCGTGAGCAGGATGTGTTCTGATCGACTGCTGGAGAGGGAATGAGCCTTCAAACAGGAGGTGGCTTTAAATAGTGTGCTGCAGGGGGCGGGGCTGTTGCTCACGCTGCAGTGGAGTCAGAAGACTTCCAAAAGAATTCCAAAATAAGAATTCTTACATATGTGACGTGTCATTTCGACATATTACATGCATCACATAGTAGCCTAACATCCACTTGAATATTGGGATGTTTGCACAAAGCAATAAAATGTTTGCTTTGAAGTACCTAGCCTCCTGTTGAACAATGTGTCAAAACAAGTCTAAGCAATGGCATGACTTGTTGCCCCGTCACTACACTCGCACAAATGAAACAGAGTACTCACCGACAAGGCCCCCAGAGGATCCGCACTGGCAGAGCGCCACCTATTGACGGCAGACTGGAGGCGCGGGCTGGTTAGGTTTAGTGGTAGGGTCGGGGGAAGGGTAGTGGGCGGGGAGGAGTGTGCACAGTCCTTCGACAGTCTGCCTAGGCCACGCCCCCGCCAAACGCAGGACATCCCGAGGACTCTGCAATTAAGCAATCCGAATCGGGAACGCCTGCGCCACAGCGAGACCCCCTGAAAGGACCCTGAAAAGCAAGCAATCCGAGACAGGCGTTAAATGCAATGACGACACATGCGGACAAACATCCAGCGACGCGCGTTTCGGCCTTTCAGGCCTCGTCAGGCTGGCTGGGCCACGCCCACTGGGACTCACCTGGTTCCACCAGTGGGTGGGATGCTTCCTTGAAATCCCTGTGCCAAATGCCGACTCTCCCTGTGTGTCCTCCGTGAGCAGGATGTGTTCTGATCGACTGCTGGAGAGGGAATGAGCCTTCAAACAGGAGGTGGCTTTAAATAGTGTGCTGCAGGGGGCGGGGCTGTTGCTCACGCTGCAGTGGAGTCAGAAGACTTCCAAAAGAATTCCAAAATAAGAATTCTTACATATGTGACGTGTCATTTCGACATATTACATGCATCACATAGTAGCCTAACATCCACTTGAATATTGGGATGTTTGCACAAAGCAATAAAATGTTTGCTTTGAAGTACCTAGCCTCCTGTTGAACAATGTGTCAAAACAAGTCTAAGCAATGGCATGACTTGTTGCCCCGTCACTACACTCGCACAAATGAAACAGAGTACTCACCGACAAGGCCCCCAGAGGATCCGCACTGGCAGAGCGCCACCTATTGACGGCAGACTGGAGGCGCGGGCTGGTTAGGTTTAGTGGTAGGGTCGGGGGAAGGGTAGTGGGCGGGGAGGAGTGTGCACAGTCCTTCGACAGTCTGCCTAGGCCACGCCCCCGCCAAACGCAGGACATCCCGAGGACTCTGCAATTAAGCAATCCGAATCGGGAACGCCTGCGCCACAGCGAGACCCCCTGAAAGGACCCTGAAAAGCAAGCAATCCGAGACAGGCGTTAAATGCAATGACGACACATGCGGACAAACATCCAGCGACGCGCGTTTCGGCCTTTCAGGCCTCGTCAGGCTGGCTGGGCCACGCCCACTGGGACTCACCTGGTTCCACCAGTGGGTGGGATGCTTCCTTGAAATCCCTGTGCCAAATGCCGACTCTCCCTGTGTGTCCTCCGTGAGCAGGATGTGTTCTGATCGACTGCTGGAGAGGGAATGAGCCTTCAAACAGGAGGTGGCTTTAAATAGTGTGCTGCAGGGGGCGGGGCTGTTGCTCACGCTGCAGTGGAGTCAGAAGACTTCCAAAAGAATTCCAAAATAAGAATTCTTACATATGTGACGTGTCATTTCGACATATTACATGCATCACATAGTAGCCTAACATCCACTTGAATATTGGGATGTTTGCACAAAGCAATAAAATGTTTGCTTTGAAGTACCTAGCCTCCTGTTGAACAATGTGTCAAAACAAGTCTAAGCAATGGCATGACTTGTTGCCCCGTCACTACACTCGCACAAATGAAACAGAGTACTCACCGACAAGGCCCCCAGAGGATCCGCACTGGCAGAGCGCCACCTATTGACGGCAGACTGGAGGCGCGGGCTGGTTAGGTTTAGTGGTAGGGTCGGGGGAAGGGTAGTGGGCGGGGAGGAGTGTGCACAGTCCTTCGACAGTCTGCCTAGGCCACGCCCCCGCCAAACGCAGGACATCCCGAGGACTCTGCAATTAAGCAATCCGAATCGGGAACGCCTGCGCCACAGCGAGACCCCCTGAAAGGACCCTGAAAAGCAAGCAATCCGAGACAGGCGTTAAATGCAATGACGACACATGCGGACAAACATCCAGCGACGCGCGTTTCGGCCTTTCAGGCCTCGTCAGGCTGGCTGGGCCACGCCCACTGGGACTCACCTGGTTCCACCAGTGGGTGGGATGCTTCCTTGAAATCCCTGTGCCAAATGCCGACTCTCCCTGTGTGTCCTCCGTGAGCAGGATGTGTTCTGATCGACTGCTGGAGAGGGAATGAGCCTTCAAACAGGAGGTGGCTTTAAATAGTGTGCTGCAGGGGGCGGGGCTGTTGCTCACGCTGCAGTGGAGTCAGAAGACTTCCAAAAGAATTCCAAAATAAGAATTCTTACATATGTGACGTGTCATTTCGACATATTACATGCATCACATAGTAGCCTAACATCCACTTGAATATTGGGATGTTTGCACAAAGCAATAAAATGTTTGCTTTGAAGTACCTAGCCTCCTGTTGAACAATGTGTCAAAACAAGTCTAAGCAATGGCATGACTTGTTGCCCCGTCACTACACTCGCACAAATGAAACAGAGTACTCACCGACAAGGCCCCCAGAGGATCCGCACTGGCAGAGCGCCACCTATTGACGGCAGACTGGAGGCGCGGGCTGGTTAGGTTTAGTGGTAGGGTCGGGGGAAGGGTAGTGGGCGGGGAGGAGTGTGCACAGTCCTTCGACAGTCTGCCTAGGCCACGCCCCCGCCAAACGCAGGACATCCCGAGGACTCTGCAATTAAGCAATCCGAATCGGGAACGCCTGCGCCACAGCGAGACCCCCTGAAAGGACCCTGAAAAGCAAGCAATCCGAGACAGGCGTTAAATGCAATGACGACACATGCGGACAAACATCCAGCGACGCGCGTTTCGGCCTTTCAGGCCTCGTCAGGCTGGCTGGGCCACGCCCACTGGGACTCACCTGGTTCCACCAGTGGGTGGGATGCTTCCTTGAAATCCCTGTGCCAAATGCCGACTCTCCCTGTGTGTCCTCCGTGAGCAGGATGTGTTCTGATCGACTGCTGGAGAGGGAATGAGCCTTCAAACAGGAGGTGGCTTTAAATAGTGTGCTGCAGGGGGCGGGGCTGTTGCTCACGCTGCAGTGGAGTCAGAAGACTTCCAAAAGAATTCCAAAATAAGAATTCTTACATATGTGACGTGTCATTTCGACATATTACATGCATCACATAGTAGCCTAACATCCACTTGAATATTGGGATGTTTGCACAAAGCAATAAAATGTTTGCTTTGAAGTACCTAGCCTCCTGTTGAACAATGTGTCAAAACAAGTCTAAGCAATGGCATGACTTGTTGCCCCGTCACTACACTCGCACAAATGAAACAGAGTACTCACCGACAAGGCCCCCAGAGGATCCGCACTGGCAGAGCGCCACCTATTGACGGCAGACTGGAGGCGCGGGCTGGTTAGGTTTAGTGGTAGGGTCGGGGGAAGGGTAGTGGGCGGGGAGGAGTGTGCACAGTCCTTCGACAGTCTGCCTAGGCCACGCCCCCGCCAAACGCAGGACATCCCGAGGACTCTGCAATTAAGCAATCCGAATCGGGAACGCCTGCGCCACAGCGAGACCCCCTGAAAGGACCCTGAAAAGCAAGCAATCCGAGACAGGCGTTAAATGCAATGACGACACATGCGGACAAACATCCAGCGACGCGCGTTTCGGCCTTTCAGGCCTCGTCAGGCTGGCTGGGCCACGCCCACTGGGACTCACCTGGTTCCACCAGTGGGTGGGATGCTTCCTTGAAATCCCTGTGCCAAATGCCGACTCTCCCTGTGTGTCCTCCGTGAGCAGGATGTGTTCTGATCGACTGCTGGAGAGGGAATGAGCCTTCAAACAGGAGGTGGCTTTAAATAGTGTGCTGCAGGGGGCGGGGCTGTTGCTCACGCTGCAGTGGAGTCAGAAGACTTCCAAAAGAATTCCAAAATAAGAATTCTTACATATGTGACGTGTCATTTCGACATATTACATGCATCACATAGTAGCCTAACATCCACTTGAATATTGGGATGTTTGCACAAAGCAATAAAATGTTTGCTTTGAAGTACCTAGCCTCCTGTTGAACAATGTGTCAAAACAAGTCTAAGCAATGGCATGACTTGTTGCCCCGTCACTACACTCGCACAAATGAAACAGAGTACTCACCGACAAGGCCCCCAGAGGATCCGCACTGGCAGAGCGCCACCTATTGACGGCAGACTGGAGGCGCGGGCTGGTTAGGTTTAGTGGTAGGGTCGGGGGAAGGGTAGTGGGCGGGGAGGAGTGTGCACAGTCCTTCGACAGTCTGCCTAGGCCACGCCCCCGCCAAACGCAGGACATCCCGAGGACTCTGCAATTAAGCAATCCGAATCGGGAACGCCTGCGCCACAGCGAGACCCCCTGAAAGGACCCTGAAAAGCAAGCAATCCGAGACAGGCGTTAAATGCAATGACGACACATGCGGACAAACATCCAGCGACGCGCGTTTCGGCCTTTCAGGCCTCGTCAGGCTGGCTGGGCCACGCCCACTGGGACTCACCTGGTTCCACCAGTGGGTGGGATGCTTCCTTGAAATCCCTGTGCCAAATGCCGACTCTCCCTGTGTGTCCTCCGTGAGCAGGATGTGTTCTGATCGACTGCTGGAGAGGGAATGAGCCTTCAAACAGGAGGTGGCTTTAAATAGTGTGCTGCAGGGGGCGGGGCTGTTGCTCACGCTGCAGTGGAGTCAGAAGACTTCCAAAAGAATTCCAAAATAAGAATTCTTACATATGTGACGTGTCATTTCGACATATTACATGCATCACATAGTAGCCTAACATCCACTTGAATATTGGGATGTTTGCACAAAGCAATAAAATGTTTGCTTTGAAGTACCTAGCCTCCTGTTGAACAATGTGTCAAAACAAGTCTAAGCAATGGCATGACTTGTTGCCCCGTCACTACACTCGCACAAATGAAACAGAGTACTCACCGACAAGGCCCCCAGAGGATCCGCACTGGCAGAGCGCCACCTATTGACGGCAGACTGGAGGCGCGGGCTGGTTAGGTTTAGTGGTAGGGTCGGGGGAAGGGTAGTGGGCGGGGAGGAGTGTGCACAGTCCTTCGACAGTCTGCCTAGGCCACGCCCCCGCCAAACGCAGGACATCCCGAGGACTCTGCAATTAAGCAATCCGAATCGGGAACGCCTGCGCCACAGCGAGACCCCCTGAAAGGACCCTGAAAAGCAAGCAATCCGAGACAGGCGTTAAATGCAATGACGACACATGCGGACAAACATCCAGCGACGCGCGTTTCGGCCTTTCAGGCCTCGTCAGGCTGGCTGGGCCACGCCCACTGGGACTCACCTGGTTCCACCAGTGGGTGGGATGCTTCCTTGAAATCCCTGTGCCAAATGCCGACTCTCCCTGTGTGTCCTCCGTGAGCAGGATGTGTTCTGATCGACTGCTGGAGAGGGAATGAGCCTTCAAACAGGAGGTGGCTTTAAATAGTGTGCTGCAGGGGGCGGGGCTGTTGCTCACGCTGCAGTGGAGTCAGAAGACTTCCAAAAGAATTCCAAAATAAGAATTCTTACATATGTGACGTGTCATTTCGACATATTACATGCATCACATAGTAGCCTAACATCCACTTGAATATTGGGATGTTTGCACAAAGCAATAAAATGTTTGCTTTGAAGTACCTAGCCTCCTGTTGAACAATGTGTCAAAACAAGTCTAAGCAATGGCATGACTTGTTGCCCCGTCACTACACTCGCACAAATGAAACAGAGTACTCACCGACAAGGCCCCCAGAGGATCCGCACTGGCAGAGCGCCACCTATTGACGGCAGACTGGAGGCGCGGGCTGGTTAGGTTTAGTGGTAGGGTCGGGGGAAGGGTAGTGGGCGGGGAGGAGTGTGCACAGTCCTTCGACAGTCTGCCTAGGCCACGCCCCCGCCAAACGCAGGACATCCCGAGGACTCTGCAATTAAGCAATCCGAATCGGGAACGCCTGCGCCACAGCGAGACCCCCTGAAAGGACCCTGAAAAGCAAGCAATCCGAGACAGGCGTTAAATGCAATGACGACACATGCGGACAAACATCCAGCGACGCGCGTTTCGGCCTTTCAGGCCTCGTCAGGCTGGCTGGGCCACGCCCACTGGGACTCACCTGGTTCCACCAGTGGGTGGGATGCTTCCTTGAAATCCCTGTGCCAAATGCCGACTCTCCCTGTGTGTCCTCCGTGAGCAGGATGTGTTCTGATCGACTGCTGGAGAGGGAATGAGCCTTCAAACAGGAGGTGGCTTTAAATAGTGTGCTGCAGGGGGCGGGGCTGTTGCTCACGCTGCAGTGGAGTCAGAAGACTTCCAAAAGAATTCCAAAATAAGAATTCTTACATATGTGACGTGTCATTTCGACATATTACATGCATCACATAGTAGCCTAACATCCACTTGAATATTGGGATGTTTGCACAAAGCAATAAAATGTTTGCTTTGAAGTACCTAGCCTCCTGTTGAACAATGTGTCAAAACAAGTCTAAGCAATGGCATGACTTGTTGCCCCGTCACTACACTCGCACAAATGAAACAGAGTACTCACCGACAAGGCCCCCAGAGGATCCGCACTGGCAGAGCGCCACCTATTGACGGCAGACTGGAGGCGCGGGCTGGTTAGGTTTAGTGGTAGGGTCGGGGGAAGGGTAGTGGGCGGGGAGGAGTGTGCACAGTCCTTCGACAGTCTGCCTAGGCCACGCCCCCAGCCAAACGCAGGACATCCCGAGGACTCTGCAATTAAGCAATCCGAATCGGGAACGCCTGCGCCACAGCGAGACCCCCTGAAAGGACCCTGAAAAGCAAGCAATCCGAGACAGGCGTTAAATGCAATGACGACACATGCGGACAAACATCCAGCGACGCGCGTTTCGGCCTTTCAGGCCTCGTCAGGCTGGCTGGGCCACGCCCACTGGGACTCACCTGGTTCCACCAGTGGGTGGGATGCTTCCTTGAAATCCCTGTGCCAAATGCCGACTCTCCCTGTGTGTCCTCCGTGAGCAGGATGTGTTCTGATCGACTGCTGGAGAGGGAATGAGCCTTCAAACAGGAGGTGGCTTTAAATAGTGTGCTGCAGGGGGCGGGGCTGTTGCTCACGCTGCAGTGGAGTCAGAAGACTTCCAAAAGAATTCCAAAATAAGAATTCTTACATATGTGACGTGTCATTTCGACATATTACATGCATCACATAGTAGCCTAACATCCACTTGAATATTGGGATGTTTGCACAAAGCAATAAAATGTTTGCTTTGAAGTACCTAGCCTCCTGTTGAACAATGTGTCAAAACAAGTCTAAGCAATGGCATGACTTGTTGCCCCGTCACTACACTCGCACAAATGAAACAGAGTACTCACCGACAAGGCCCCCAGAGGATCCGCACTGGCAGAGCGCCACCTATTGACGGCAGACTGGAGGCGCGGGCTGGTTAGGTTTAGTGGTAGGGTCGGGGGAAGGGTAGTGGGCGGGGAGGAGTGTGCACAGTCCTTCGACAGTCTGCCTAGGCCACGCCCCCGCCAAACGCAGGACATCCCGAGGACTCTGCAATTAAGCAATCCGAATCGGGAACGCCTGCGCCACAGCGAGACCCCCTGAAAGGACCCTGAAAAGCAAGCAATCCGAGACAGGCGTTAAATGCAATGACGACACATGCGGACAAACATCCAGCGACGCGCGTTTCGGCCTTTCAGGCCTCGTCAGGCTGGCTGGGCCACGCCCACTGGGACTCACCTGGTTCCACCAGTGGGTGGGATGCTTCCTTGAAATCCCTGTGCCAAATGCCGACTCTCCCTGTGTGTCCTCCGTGAGCAGGATGTGTTCTGATCGACTGCTGGAGAGGGAATGAGCCTTCAAACAGGAGGTGGCTTTAAATAGTGTGCTGCAGGGGGCGGGGCTGTTGCTCACGCTGCAGTGGAGTCAGAAGACTTCCAAAAGAATTCCAAAATAAGAATTCTTACATATGTGACGTGTCATTTCGACATATTACATGCATCACATAGTAGCCTAACATCCACTTGAATATTGGGATGTTTGCACAAAGCAATAAAATGTTTGCTTTGAAGTACCTAGCCTCCTGTTGAACAATGTGTCAAAACAAGTCTAAGCAATGGCATGACTTGTTGCCCCGTCACTACACTCGCACAAATGAAACAGAGTACTCACCGACAAGGCCCCCAGAGGATCCGCACTGGCAGAGCGCCACCTATTGACGGCAGACTGGAGGCGCGGGCTGGTTAGGTTTAGTGGTAGGGTCGGGGGAAGGGTAGTGGGCGGGGAGGAGTGTGCACAGTCCTTCGACAGTCTGCCTAGGCCACGCCCCCGCCAAACGCAGGACATCCCGAGGACTCTGCAATTAAGCAATCCGAATCGGGAACGCCTGCGCCACAGCGAGACCCCCTGAAAGGACCCTGAAAAGCAAGCAATCCGAGACAGGCGTTAAATGCAATGACGACACATGCGGACAAACATCCAGCGACGCGCGTTTCGGCCTTTCAGGCCTCGTCAGGCTGGCTGGGCCACGCCCACTGGGACTCACCTGGTTCCACCAGTGGGTGGGATGCTTCCTTGAAATCCCTGTGCCAAATGCCGACTCTCCCTGTGTGTCCTCCGTGAGCAGGATGTGTTCTGATCGACTGCTGGAGAGGGAATGAGCCTTCAAACAGGAGGTGGCTTTAAATAGTGTGCTGCAGGGGGCGGGGCTGTTGCTCACGCTGCAGTGGAGTCAGAAGACTTCCAAAAGAATTCCAAAATAAGAATTCTTACATATGTGACGTGTCATTTCGACATATTACATGCATCACATAGTAGCCTAACATCCACTTGAATATTGGGATGTTTGCACAAAGCAATAAAATGTTTGCTTTGAAGTACCTAGCCTCCTGTTGAACAATGTGTCAAAACAAGTCTAAGCAATGGCATGACTTGTTGCCCCGTCACTACACTCGCACAAATGAAACAGAGTACTCACCGACAAGGCCCCCAGAGGATCCGCACTGGCAGAGCGCCACCTATTGACGGCAGACTGGAGGCGCGGGCTGGTTAGGTTTAGTGGTAGGGTCGGGGGAAGGGTAGTGGGCGGGGAGGAGTGTGCACAGTCCTTCGACAGTCTGCCTAGGCCACGCCCCCGCCAAACGCAGGACATCCCGAGGACTCTGCAATTAAGCAATCCGAATCGGGAACGCCTGCGCCACAGCGAGACCCCCTGAAAGGACCCTGAAAAGCAAGCAATCCGAGACAGGCGTTAAATGCAATGACGACACATGCGGACAAACATCCAGCGACGCGCGTTTCGGCCTTTCAGGCCTCGTCAGGCTGGCTGGGCCACGCCCACTGGGACTCACCTGGTTCCACCAGTGGGTGGGATGCTTCCTTGAAATCCCTGTGCCAAATGCCGACTCTCCCTGTGTGTCCTCCGTGAGCAGGATGTGTTCTGATCGACTGCTGGAGAGGGAATGAGCCTTCAAACAGGAGGTGGCTTTAAATAGTGTGCTGCAGGGGGCGGGGCTGTTGCTCACGCTGCAGTGGAGTCAGAAGACTTCCAAAAGAATTCCAAAATAAGAATTCTTACATATGTGACGTGTCATTTCGACATATTACATGCATCACATAGTAGCCTAACATCCACTTGAATATTGGGATGTTTGCACAAAGCAATAAAATGTTTGCTTTGAAGTACCTAGCCTCCTGTTGAACAATGTGTCAAAACAAGTCTAAGCAATGGCATGACTTGTTGCCCCGTCACTACACTCGCACAAATGAAACAGAGTACTCACCGACAAGGCCCCCAGAGGATCCGCACTGGCAGAGCGCCACCTATTGACGGCAGACTGGAGGCGCGGGCTGGTTAGGTTTAGTGGTAGGGTCGGGGGAAGGGTAGTGGGCGGGGAGGAGTGTGCACAGTCCTTCGACAGTCTGCCTAGGCCACGCCCCCGCCAAACGCAGGACATCCCGAGGACTCTGCAATTAAGCAATCCGAATCGGGAACGCCTGCGCCACAGCGAGACCCCCTGAAAGGACCCTGAAAAGCAAGCAATCCGAGACAGGCGTTAAATGCAATGACGACACATGCGGACAAACATCCAGCGACGCGCGTTTCGGCCTTTCAGGCCTCGTCAGGCTGGCTGGGCCACGCCCACTGGGACTCACCTGGTTCCACCAGTGGGTGGGATGCTTCCTTGAAATCCCTGTGCCAAATGCCGACTCTCCCTGTGTGTCCTCCGTGAGCAGGATGTGTTCTGATCGACTGCTGGAGAGGGAATGAGCCTTCAAACAGGAGGTGGCTTTAAATAGTGTGCTGCAGGGGGCGGGGCTGTTGCTCACGCTGCAGTGGAGTCAGAAGACTTCCAAAAGAATTCCAAAATAAGAATTCTTACATATGTGACGTGTCATTTCGACATATTACATGCATCACATAGTAGCCTAACATCCACTTGAATATTGGGATGTTTGCACAAAGCAATAAAATGTTTGCTTTGAAGTACCTAGCCTCCTGTTGAACAATGTGTCAAAACAAGTCTAAGCAATGGCATGACTTGTTGCCCCGTCACTACACTCGCACAAATGAAACAGAGTACTCACCGACAAGGCCCCCAGAGGATCCGCACTGGCAGAGCGCCACCTATTGACGGCAGACTGGAGGCGCGGGCTGGTTAGGTTTAGTGGTAGGGTCGGGGGAAGGGTAGTGGGCGGGGAGGAGTGTGCACAGTCCTTCGACAGTCTGCCTAGGCCACGCCCCCGCCAAACGCAGGACATCCCGAGGACTCTGCAATTAAGCAATCCGAATCGGGAACGCCTGCGCCACAGCGAGACCCCCTGAAAGGACCCTGAAAAGCAAGCAATCCGAGACAGGCGTTAAATGCAATGACGACACATGCGGACAAACATCCAGCGACGCGCGTTTCGGCCTTTCAGGCCTCGTCAGGCTGGCTGGGCCACGCCCACTGGGACTCACCTGGTTCCACCAGTGGGTGGGATGCTTCCTTGAAATCCCTGTGCCAAATGCCGACTCTCCCTGTGTGTCCTCCGTGAGCAGGATGTGTTCTGATCGACTGCTGGAGAGGGAATGAGCCTTCAAACAGGAGGTGGCTTTAAATAGTGTGCTGCAGGGGGCGGGGCTGTTGCTCACGCTGCAGTGGAGTCAGAAGACTTCCAAAAGAATTCCAAAATAAGAATTCTTACATATGTGACGTGTCATTTCGACATATTACATGCATCACATAGTAGCCTAACATCCACTTGAATATTGGGATGTTTGCACAAAGCAATAAAATGTTTGCTTTGAAGTACCTAGCCTCCTGTTGAACAATGTGTCAAAACAAGTCTAAGCAATGGCATGACTTGTTGCCCCGTCACTACACTCGCACAAATGAAACAGAGTACTCACCGACAAGGCCCCCAGAGGATCCGCACTGGCAGAGCGCCACCTATTGACGGCAGACTGGAGGCGCGGGCTGGTTAGGTTTAGTGGTAGGGTCGGGGGAAGGGTAGTGGGCGGGGAGGAGTGTGCACAGTCCTTCGACAGTCTGCCTAGGCCACGCCCCCGCCAAACGCAGGACATCCCGAGGACTCTGCAATTAAGCAATCCGAATCGGGAACGCCTGCGCCACAGCGAGACCCCCTGAAAGGACCCTGAAAAGCAAGCAATCCGAGACAGGCGTTAAATGCAATGACGACACATGCGGACAAACATCCAGCGACGCGCGTTTCGGCCTTTCAGGCCTCGTCAGGCTGGCTGGGCCACGCCCACTGGGACTCACCTGGTTCCACCAGTGGGTGGGATGCTTCCTTGAAATCCCTGTGCCAAATGCCGACTCTCCCTGTGTGTCCTCCGTGAGCAGGATGTGTTCTGATCGACTGCTGGAGAGGGAATGAGCCTTCAAACAGGAGGTGGCTTTAAATAGTGTGCTGCAGGGGGCGGGGCTGTTGCTCACGCTGCAGTGGAGTCAGAAGACTTCCAAAAGAATTCCAAAATAAGAATTCTTACATATGTGACGTGTCATTTCGACATATTACATGCATCACATAGTAGCCTAACATCCACTTGAATATTGGGATGTTTGCACAAAGCAATAAAATGTTTGCTTTGAAGTACCTAGCCTCCTGTTGAACAATGTGTCAAAACAAGTCTAAGCAATGGCATGACTTGTTGCCCCGTCACTACACTCGCACAAATGAAACAGAGTACTCACCGACAAGGCCCCCAGAGGATCCGCACTGGCAGAGCGCCACCTATTGACGGCAGACTGGAGGCGCGGGCTGGTTAGGTTTAGTGGTAGGGTCGGGGGAAGGGTAGTGGGCGGGGAGGAGTGTGCACAGTCCTTCGACAGTCTGCCTAGGCCACGCCCCCGCCAAACGCAGGACATCCCGAGGACTCTGCAATTAAGCAATCCGAATCGGGAACGCCTGCGCCACAGCGAGACCCCCTGAAAGGACCCTGAAAAGCAAGCAATCCGAGACAGGCGTTAAATGCAATGACGACACATGCGGACAAACATCCAGCGACGCGCGTTTCGGCCTTTCAGGCCTCGTCAGGCTGGCTGGGCCACGCCCACTGGGACTCACCTGGTTCCACCAGTGGGTGGGATGCTTCCTTGAAATCCCTGTGCCAAATGCCGACTCTCCCTGTGTGTCCTCCGTGAGCAGGATGTGTTCTGATCGACTGCTGGAGAGGGAATGAGCCTTCAAACAGGAGGTGGCTTTAAATAGTGTGCTGCAGGGGGCGGGGCTGTTGCTCACGCTGCAGTGGAGTCAGAAGACTTCCAAAAGAATTCCAAAATAAGAATTCTTACATATGTGACGTGTCATTTCGACATATTACATGCATCACATAGTAGCCTAACATCCACTTGAATATTGGGATGTTTGCACAAAGCAATAAAATGTTTGCTTTGAAGTACCTAGCCTCCTGTTGAACAATGTGTCAAAACAAGTCTAAGCAATGGCATGACTTGTTGCCCCGTCACTACACTCGCACAAATGAAACAGAGTACTCACCGACAAGGCCCCCAGAGGATCCGCACTGGCAGAGCGCCACCTATTGACGGCAGACTGGAGGCGCGGGCTGGTTAGGTTTAGTGGTAGGGTCGGGGGAAGGGTAGTGGGCGGGGAGGAGTGTGCACAGTCCTTCGACAGTCTGCCTAGGCCACGCCCCCGCCAAACGCAGGACATCCCGAGGACTCTGCAATTAAGCAATCCGAATCGGGAACGCCTGCGCCACAGCGAGACCCCCTGAAAGGACCCTGAAAAGCAAGCAATCCGAGACAGGCGTTAAATGCAATGACGACACATGCGGACAAACATCCAGCGACGCGCGTTTCGGCCTTTCAGGCCTCGTCAGGCTGGCTGGGCCACGCCCACTGGGACTCACCTGGTTCCACCAGTGGGTGGGATGCTTCCTTGAAATCCCTGTGCCAAATGCCGACTCTCCCTGTGTGTCCTCCGTGAGCAGGATGTGTTCTGATCGACTGCTGGAGAGGGAATGAGCCTTCAAACAGGAGGTGGCTTTAAATAGTGTGCTGCAGGGGGCGGGGCTGTTGCTCACGCTGCAGTGGAGTCAGAAGACTTCCAAAAGAATTCCAAAATAAGAATTCTTACATATGTGACGTGTCATTTCGACATATTACATGCATCACATAGTAGCCTAACATCCACTTGAATATTGGGATGTTTGCACAAAGCAATAAAATGTTTGCTTTGAAGTACCTAGCCTCCTGTTGAACAATGTGTCAAAACAAGTCTAAGCAATGGCATGACTTGTTGCCCCGTCACTACACTCGCACAAATGAAACAGAGTACTCACCGACAAGGCCCCCAGAGGATCCGCACTGGCAGAGCGCCACCTATTGACGGCAGACTGGAGGCGCGGGCTGGTTAGGTTTAGTGGTAGGGTCGGGGGAAGGGTAGTGGGCGGGGAGGAGTGTGCACAGTCCTTCGACAGTCTGCCTAGGCCACGCCCCCGCCAAACGCAGGACATCCCGAGGACTCTGCAATTAAGCAATCCGAATCGGGAACGCCTGCGCCACAGCGAGACCCCCTGAAAGGACCCTGAAAAGCAAGCAATCCGAGACAGGCGTTAAATGCAATGACGACACATGCGGACAAACATCCAGCGACGCGCGTTTCGGCCTTTCAGGCCTCGTCAGGCTGGCTGGGCCACGCCCACTGGGACTCACCTGGTTCCACCAGTGGGTGGGATGCTTCCTTGAAATCCCTGTGCCAAATGCCGACTCTCCCTGTGTGTCCTCCGTGAGCAGGATGTGTTCTGATCGACTGCTGGAGAGGGAATGAGCCTTCAAACAGGAGGTGGCTTTAAATAGTGTGCTGCAGGGGGCGGGGCTGTTGCTCACGCTGCAGTGGAGTCAGAAGACTTCCAAAAGAATTCCAAAATAAGAATTCTTACATATGTGACGTGTCATTTCGACATATTACATGCATCACATAGTAGCCTAACATCCACTTGAATATTGGGATGTTTGCACAAAGCAATAAAATGTTTGCTTTGAAGTACCTAGCCTCCTGTTGAACAATGTGTCAAAACAAGTCTAAGCAATGGCATGACTTGTTGCCCCGTCACTACACTCGCACAAATGAAACAGAGTACTCACCGACAAGGCCCCCAGAGGATCCGCACTGGCAGAGCGCCACCTATTGACGGCAGACTGGAGGCGCGGGCTGGTTAGGTTTAGTGGTAGGGTCGGGGGAAGGGTAGTGGGCGGGGAGGAGTGTGCACAGTCCTTCGACAGTCTGCCTAGGCCACGCCCCCGCCAAACGCAGGACATCCCGAGGACTCTGCAATTAAGCAATCCGAATCGGGAACGCCTGCGCCACAGCGAGACCCCCTGAAAGGACCCTGAAAAGCAAGCAATCCGAGACAGGCGTTAAATGCAATGACGACACATGCGGACAAACATCCAGCGACGCGCGTTTCGGCCTTTCAGGCCTCGTCAGGCTGGCTGGGCCACGCCCACTGGGACTCACCTGGTTCCACCAGTGGGTGGGATGCTTCCTTGAAATCCCTGTGCCAAATGCCGACTCTCCCTGTGTGTCCTCCGTGAGCAGGATGTGTTCTGATCGACTGCTGGAGAGGGAATGAGCCTTCAAACAGGAGGTGGCTTTAAATAGTGTGCTGCAGGGGGCGGGGCTGTTGCTCACGCTGCAGTGGAGTCAGAAGACTTCCAAAAGAATTCCAAAATAAGAATTCTTACATATGTGACGTGTCATTTCGACATATTACATGCATCACATAGTAGCCTAACATCCACTTGAATATTGGGATGTTTGCACAAAGCAATAAAATGTTTGCTTTGAAGTACCTAGCCTCCTGTTGAACAATGTGTCAAAACAAGTCTAAGCAATGGCATGACTTGTTGCCCCGTCACTACACTCGCACAAATGAAACAGAGTACTCACCGACAAGGCCCCCAGAGGATCCGCACTGGCAGAGCGCCACCTATTGACGGCAGACTGGAGGCGCGGGCTGGTTAGGTTTAGTGGTAGGGTCGGGGGAAGGGTAGTGGGCGGGGAGGAGTGTGCACAGTCCTTCGACAGTCTGCCTAGGCCACGCCCCCGCCAAACGCAGGACATCCCGAGGACTCTGCAATTAAGCAATCCGAATCGGGAACGCCTGCGCCACAGCGAGACCCCCTGAAAGGACCCTGAAAAGCAAGCAATCCGAGACAGGCGTTAAATGCAATGACGACACATGCGGACAAACATCCAGCGACGCGCGTTTCGGCCTTTCAGGCCTCGTCAGGCTGGCTGGGCCACGCCCACTGGGACTCACCTGGTTCCACCAGTGGGTGGGATGCTTCCTTGAAATCCCTGTGCCAAATGCCGACTCTCCCTGTGTGTCCTCCGTGAGCAGGATGTGTTCTGATCGACTGCTGGAGAGGGAATGAGCCTTCAAACAGGAGGTGGCTTTAAATAGTGTGCTGCAGGGGGCGGGGCTGTTGCTCACGCTGCAGTGGAGTCAGAAGACTTCCAAAAGAATTCCAAAATAAGAATTCTTACATATGTGACGTGTCATTTCGACATATTACATGCATCACATAGTAGCCTAACATCCACTTGAATATTGGGATGTTTGCACAAAGCAATAAAATGTTTGCTTTGAAGTACCTAGCCTCCTGTTGAACAATGTGTCAAAACAAGTCTAAGCAATGGCATGACTTGTTGCCCCGTCACTACACTCGCACAAATGAAACAGAGTACTCACCGACAAGGCCCCCAGAGGATCCGCACTGGCAGAGCGCCACCTATTGACGGCAGACTGGAGGCGCGGGCTGGTTAGGTTTAGTGGTAGGGTCGGGGGAAGGGTAGTGGGCGGGGAGGAGTGTGCACAGTCCTTCGACAGTCTGCCTAGGCCACGCCCCCGCCAAACGCAGGACATCCCGAGGACTCTGCAATTAAGCAATCCGAATCGGGAACGCCTGCGCCACAGCGAGACCCCCTGAAAGGACCCTGAAAAGCAAGCAATCCGAGACAGGCGTTAAATGCAATGACGACACATGCGGACAAACATCCAGCGACGCGCGTTTCGGCCTTTCAGGCCTCGTCAGGCTGGCTGGGCCACGCCCACTGGGACTCACCTGGTTCCACCAGTGGGTGGGATGCTTCCTTGAAATCCCTGTGCCAAATGCCGACTCTCCCTGTGTGTCCTCCGTGAGCAGGATGTGTTCTGATCGACTGCTGGAGAGGGAATGAGCCTTCAAACAGGAGGTGGCTTTAAATAGTGTGCTGCAGGGGGCGGGGCTGTTGCTCACGCTGCAGTGGAGTCAGAAGACTTCCAAAAGAATTCCAAAATAAGAATTCTTACATATGTGACGTGTCATTTCGACATATTACATGCATCACATAGTAGCCTAACATCCACTTGAATATTGGGATGTTTGCACAAAGCAATAAAATGTTTGCTTTGAAGTACCTAGCCTCCTGTTGAACAATGTGTCAAAACAAGTCTAAGCAATGGCATGACTTGTTGCCCCGTCACTACACTCGCACAAATGAAACAGAGTACTCACCGACAAGGCCCCCAGAGGATCCGCACTGGCAGAGCGCCACCTATTGACGGCAGACTGGAGGCGCGGGCTGGTTAGGTTTAGTGGTAGGGTCGGGGGAAGGGTAGTGGGCGGGGAGGAGTGTGCACAGTCCTTCGACAGTCTGCCTAGGCCACGCCCCCGCCAAACGCAGGACATCCCGAGGACTCTGCAATTAAGCAATCCGAATCGGGAACGCCTGCGCCACAGCGAGACCCCCTGAAAGGACCCTGAAAAGCAAGCAATCCGAGACAGGCGTTAAATGCAATGACGACACATGCGGACAAACATCCAGCGACGCGCGTTTCGGCCTTTCAGGCCTCGTCAGGCTGGCTGGGCCACGCCCACTGGGACTCACCTGGTTCCACCAGTGGGTGGGATGCTTCCTTGAAATCCCTGTGCCAAATGCCGACTCTCCCTGTGTGTCCTCCGTGAGCAGGATGTGTTCTGATCGACTGCTGGAGAGGGAATGAGCCTTCAAACAGGAGGTGGCTTTAAATAGTGTGCTGCAGGGGGCGGGGCTGTTGCTCACGCTGCAGTGGAGTCAGAAGACTTCCAAAAGAATTCCAAAATAAGAATTCTTACATATGTGACGTGTCATTTCGACATATTACATGCATCACATAGTAGCCTAACATCCACTTGAATATTGGGATGTTTGCACAAAGCAATAAAATGTTTGCTTTGAAGTACCTAGCCTCCTGTTGAACAATGTGTCAAAACAAGTCTAAGCAATGGCATGACTTGTTGCCCCGTCACTACACTCGCACAAATGAAACAGAGTACTCACCGACAAGGCCCCCAGAGGATCCGCACTGGCAGAGCGCCACCTATTGACGGCAGACTGGAGGCGCGGGCTGGTTAGGTTTAGTGGTAGGGTCGGGGGAAGGGTAGTGGGCGGGGAGGAGTGTGCACAGTCCTTCGACAGTCTGCCTAGGCCACGCCCCCGCCAAACGCAGGACATCCCGAGGACTCTGCAATTAAGCAATCCGAATCGGGAACGCCTGCGCCACAGCGAGACCCCCTGAAAGGACCCTGAAAAGCAAGCAATCCGAGACAGGCGTTAAATGCAATGACGACACATGCGGACAAACATCCAGCGACGCGCGTTTCGGCCTTTCAGGCCTCGTCAGGCTGGCTGGGCCACGCCCACTGGGACTCACCTGGTTCCACCAGTGGGTGGGATGCTTCCTTGAAATCCCTGTGCCAAATGCCGACTCTCCCTGTGTGTCCTCCGTGAGCAGGATGTGTTCTGATCGACTGCTGGAGAGGGAATGAGCCTTCAAACAGGAGGTGGCTTTAAATAGTGTGCTGCAGGGGGCGGGGCTGTTGCTCACGCTGCAGTGGAGTCAGAAGACTTCCAAAAGAATTCCAAAATAAGAATTCTTACATATGTGACGTGTCATTTCGACATATTACATGCATCACATAGTAGCCTAACATCCACTTGAATATTGGGATGTTTGCACAAAGCAATAAAATGTTTGCTTTGAAGTACCTAGCCTCCTGTTGAACAATGTGTCAAAACAAGTCTAAGCAATGGCATGACTTGTTGCCCCGTCACTACACTCGCACAAATGAAACAGAGTACTCACCGACAAGGCCCCCAGAGGATCCGCACTGGCAGAGCGCCACCTATTGACGGCAGACTGGAGGCGCGGGCTGGTTAGGTTTAGTGGTAGGGTCGGGGGAAGGGTAGTGGGCGGGGAGGAGTGTGCACAGTCCTTCGACAGTCTGCCTAGGCCACGCCCCCGCCAAACGCAGGACATCCCGAGGACTCTGCAATTAAGCAATCCGAATCGGGAACGCCTGCGCCACAGCGAGACCCCCTGAAAGGACCCTGAAAAGCAAGCAATCCGAGACAGGCGTTAAATGCAATGACGACACATGCGGACAAACATCCAGCGACGCGCGTTTCGGCCTTTCAGGCCTCGTCAGGCTGGCTGGGCCACGCCCACTGGGACTCACCTGGTTCCACCAGTGGGTGGGATGCTTCCTTGAAATCCCTGTGCCAAATGCCGACTCTCCCTGTGTGTCCTCCGTGAGCAGGATGTGTTCTGATCGACTGCTGGAGAGGGAATGAGCCTTCAAACAGGAGGTGGCTTTAAATAGTGTGCTGCAGGGGGCGGGGCTGTTGCTCACGCTGCAGTGGAGTCAGAAGACTTCCAAAAGAATTCCAAAATAAGAATTCTTACATATGTGACGTGTCATTTCGACATATTACATGCATCACATAGTAGCCTAACATCCACTTGAATATTGGGATGTTTGCACAAAGCAATAAAATGTTTGCTTTGAAGTACCTAGCCTCCTGTTGAACAATGTGTCAAAACAAGTCTAAGCAATGGCATGACTTGTTGCCCCGTCACTACACTCGCACAAATGAAACAGAGTACTCACCGACAAGGCCCCCAGAGGATCCGCACTGGCAGAGCGCCACCTATTGACGGCAGACTGGAGGCGCGGGCTGGTTAGGTTTAGTGGTAGGGTCGGGGGAAGGGTAGTGGGCGGGGAGGAGTGTGCACAGTCCTTCGACAGTCTGCCTAGGCCACGCCCCCGCCAAACGCAGGACATCCCGAGGACTCTGCAATTAAGCAATCCGAATCGGGAACGCCTGCGCCACAGCGAGACCCCCTGAAAGGACCCTGAAAAGCAAGCAATCCGAGACAGGCGTTAAATGCAATGACGACACATGCGGACAAACATCCAGCGACGCGCGTTTCGGCCTTTCAGGCCTCGTCAGGCTGGCTGGGCCACGCCCACTGGGACTCACCTGGTTCCACCAGTGGGTGGGATGCTTCCTTGAAATCCCTGTGCCAAATGCCGACTCTCCCTGTGTGTCCTCCGTGAGCAGGATGTGTTCTGATCGACTGCTGGAGAGGGAATGAGCCTTCAAACAGGAGGTGGCTTTAAATAGTGTGCTGCAGGGGGCGGGGCTGTTGCTCACGCTGCAGTGGAGTCAGAAGACTTCCAAAAGAATTCCAAAATAAGAATTCTTACATATGTGACGTGTCATTTCGACATATTACATGCATCACATAGTAGCCTAACATCCACTTGAATATTGGGATGTTTGCACAAAGCAATAAAATGTTTGCTTTGAAGTACCTAGCCTCCTGTTGAACAATGTGTCAAAACAAGTCTAAGCAATGGCATGACTTGTTGCCCCGTCACTACACTCGCACAAATGAAACAGAGTACTCACCGACAAGGCCCCCAGAGGATCCGCACTGGCAGAGCGCCACCTATTGACGGCAGACTGGAGGCGCGGGCTGGTTAGGTTTAGTGGTAGGGTCGGGGGAAGGGTAGTGGGCGGGGAGGAGTGTGCACAGTCCTTCGACAGTCTGCCTAGGCCACGCCCCCGCCAAACGCAGGACATCCCGAGGACTCTGCAATTAAGCAATCCGAATCGGGAACGCCTGCGCCACAGCGAGACCCCCTGAAAGGACCCTGAAAAGCAAGCAATCCGAGACAGGCGTTAAATGCAATGACGACACATGCGGACAAACATCCAGCGACGCGCGTTTCGGCCTTTCAGGCCTCGTCAGGCTGGCTGGGCCACGCCCACTGGGACTCACCTGGTTCCACCAGTGGGTGGGATGCTTCCTTGAAATCCCTGTGCCAAATGCCGACTCTCCCTGTGTGTCCTCCGTGAGCAGGATGTGTTCTGATCGACTGCTGGAGAGGGAATGAGCCTTCAAACAGGAGGTGGCTTTAAATAGTGTGCTGCAGGGGGCGGGGCTGTTGCTCACGCTGCAGTGGAGTCAGAAGACTTCCAAAAGAATTCCAAAATAAGAATTCTTACATATGTGACGTGTCATTTCGACATATTACATGCATCACATAGTAGCCTAACATCCACTTGAATATTGGGATGTTTGCACAAAGCAATAAAATGTTTGCTTTGAAGTACCTAGCCTCCTGTTGAACAATGTGTCAAAACAAGTCTAAGCAATGGCATGACTTGTTGCCCCGTCACTACACTCGCACAAATGAAACAGAGTACTCACCGACAAGGCCCCCAGAGGATCCGCACTGGCAGAGCGCCACCTATTGACGGCAGACTGGAGGCGCGGGCTGGTTAGGTTTAGTGGTAGGGTCGGGGGAAGGGTAGTGGGCGGGGAGGAGTGTGCACAGTCCTTCGACAGTCTGCCTAGGCCACGCCCCCGCCAAACGCAGGACATCCCGAGGACTCTGCAATTAAGCAATCCGAATCGGGAACGCCTGCGCCACAGCGAGACCCCCTGAAAGGACCCTGAAAAGCAAGCAATCCGAGACAGGCGTTAAATGCAATGACGACACATGCGGACAAACATCCAGCGACGCGCGTTTCGGCCTTTCAGGCCTCGTCAGGCTGGCTGGGCCACGCCCACTGGGACTCACCTGGTTCCACCAGTGGGTGGGATGCTTCCTTGAAATCCCTGTGCCAAATGCCGACTCTCCCTGTGTGTCCTCCGTGAGCAGGATGTGTTCTGATCGACTGCTGGAGAGGGAATGAGCCTTCAAACAGGAGGTGGCTTTAAATAGTGTGCTGCAGGGGGCGGGGCTGTTGCTCACGCTGCAGTGGAGTCAGAAGACTTCCAAAAGAATTCCAAAATAAGAATTCTTACATATGTGACGTGTCATTTCGACATATTACATGCATCACATAGTAGCCTAACATCCACTTGAATATTGGGATGTTTGCACAAAGCAATAAAATGTTTGCTTTGAAGTACCTAGCCTCCTGTTGAACAATGTGTCAAAACAAGTCTAAGCAATGGCATGACTTGTTGCCCCGTCACTACACTCGCACAAATGAAACAGAGTACTCACCGACAAGGCCCCCAGAGGATCCGCACTGGCAGAGCGCCACCTATTGACGGCAGACTGGAGGCGCGGGCTGGTTAGGTTTAGTGGTAGGGTCGGGGGAAGGGTAGTGGGCGGGGAGGAGTGTGCACAGTCCTTCGACAGTCTGCCTAGGCCACGCCCCCGCCAAACGCAGGACATCCCGAGGACTCTGCAATTAAGCAATCCGAATCGGGAACGCCTGCGCCACAGCGAGACCCCCTGAAAGGACCCTGAAAAGCAAGCAATCCGAGACAGGCGTTAAATGCAATGACGACACATGCGGACAAACATCCAGCGACGCGCGTTTCGGCCTTTCAGGCCTCGTCAGGCTGGCTGGGCCACGCCCACTGGGACTCACCTGGTTCCACCAGTGGGTGGGATGCTTCCTTGAAATCCCTGTGCCAAATGCCGACTCTCCCTGTGTGTCCTCCGTGAGCAGGATGTGTTCTGATCGACTGCTGGAGAGGGAATGAGCCTTCAAACAGGAGGTGGCTTTAAATAGTGTGCTGCAGGGGGCGGGGCTGTTGCTCACGCTGCAGTGGAGTCAGAAGACTTCCAAAAGAATTCCAAAATAAGAATTCTTACATATGTGACGTGTCATTTCGACATATTACATGCATCACATAGTAGCCTAACATCCACTTGAATATTGGGATGTTTGCACAAAGCAATAAAATGTTTGCTTTGAAGTACCTAGCCTCCTGTTGAACAATGTGTCAAAACAAGTCTAAGCAATGGCATGACTTGTTGCCCCGTCACTACACTCGCACAAATGAAACAGAGTACTCACCGACAAGGCCCCCAGAGGATCCGCACTGGCAGAGCGCCACCTATTGACGGCAGACTGGAGGCGCGGGCTGGTTAGGTTTAGTGGTAGGGTCGGGGGAAGGGTAGTGGGCGGGGAGGAGTGTGCACAGTCCTTCGACAGTCTGCCTAGGCCACGCCCCCGCCAAACGCAGGACATCCCGAGGACTCTGCAATTAAGCAATCCGAATCGGGAACGCCTGCGCCACAGCGAGACCCCCTGAAAGGACCCTGAAAAGCAAGCAATCCGAGACAGGCGTTAAATGCAATGACGACACATGCGGACAAACATCCAGCGACGCGCGTTTCGGCCTTTCAGGCCTCGTCAGGCTGGCTGGGCCACGCCCACTGGGACTCACCTGGTTCCACCAGTGGGTGGGATGCTTCCTTGAAATCCCTGTGCCAAATGCCGACTCTCCCTGTGTGTCCTCCGTGAGCAGGATGTGTTCTGATCGACTGCTGGAGAGGGAATGAGCCTTCAAACAGGAGGTGGCTTTAAATAGTGTGCTGCAGGGGGCGGGGCTGTTGCTCACGCTGCAGTGGAGTCAGAAGACTTCCAAAAGAATTCCAAAATAAGAATTCTTACATATGTGACGTGTCATTTCGACATATTACATGCATCACATAGTAGCCTAACATCCACTTGAATATTGGGATGTTTGCACAAAGCAATAAAATGTTTGCTTTGAAGTACCTAGCCTCCTGTTGAACAATGTGTCAAAACAAGTCTAAGCAATGGCATGACTTGTTGCCCCGTCACTACACTCGCACAAATGAAACAGAGTACTCACCGACAAGGCCCCCAGAGGATCCGCACTGGCAGAGCGCCACCTATTGACGGCAGACTGGAGGCGCGGGCTGGTTAGGTTTAGTGGTAGGGTCGGGGGAAGGGTAGTGGGCGGGGAGGAGTGTGCACAGTCCTTCGACAGTCTGCCTAGGCCACGCCCCCGCCAAACGCAGGACATCCCGAGGACTCTGCAATTAAGCAATCCGAATCGGGAACGCCTGCGCCACAGCGAGACCCCCTGAAAGGACCCTGAAAAGCAAGCAATCCGAGACAGGCGTTAAATGCAATGACGACACATGCGGACAAACATCCAGCGACGCGCGTTTCGGCCTTTCAGGCCTCGTCAGGCTGGCTGGGCCACGCCCACTGGGACTCACCTGGTTCCACCAGTGGGTGGGATGCTTCCTTGAAATCCCTGTGCCAAATGCCGACTCTCCCTGTGTGTCCTCCGTGAGCAGGATGTGTTCTGATCGACTGCTGGAGAGGGAATGAGCCTTCAAACAGGAGGTGGCTTTAAATAGTGTGCTGCAGGGGGCGGGGCTGTTGCTCACGCTGCAGTGGAGTCAGAAGACTTCCAAAAGAATTCCAAAATAAGAATTCTTACATATGTGACGTGTCATTTCGACATATTACATGCATCACATAGTAGCCTAACATCCACTTGAATATTGGGATGTTTGCACAAAGCAATAAAATGTTTGCTTTGAAGTACCTAGCCTCCTGTTGAACAATGTGTCAAAACAAGTCTAAGCAATGGCATGACTTGTTGCCCCGTCACTACACTCGCACAAATGAAACAGAGTACTCACCGACAAGGCCCCCAGAGGATCCGCACTGGCAGAGCGCCACCTATTGACGGCAGACTGGAGGCGCGGGCTGGTTAGGTTTAGTGGTAGGGTCGGGGGAAGGGTAGTGGGCGGGGAGGAGTGTGCACAGTCCTTCGACAGTCTGCCTAGGCCACGCCCCCGCCAAACGCAGGACATCCCGAGGACTCTGCAATTAAGCAATCCGAATCGGGAACGCCTGCGCCACAGCGAGACCCCCTGAAAGGACCCTGAAAAGCAAGCAATCCGAGACAGGCGTTAAATGCAATGACGACACATGCGGACAAACATCCAGCGACGCGCGTTTCGGCCTTTCAGGCCTCGTCAGGCTGGCTGGGCCACGCCCACTGGGACTCACCTGGTTCCACCAGTGGGTGGGATGCTTCCTTGAAATCCCTGTGCCAAATGCCGACTCTCCCTGTGTGTCCTCCGTGAGCAGGATGTGTTCTGATCGACTGCTGGAGAGGGAATGAGCCTTCAAACAGGAGGTGG
>NW_026907212.1:0-67762 GCF_033978795.1 Nerophis ophidion | reverse complement strand
AGACATTTTGCACGTTTGGATTAGGAATTATGTTTGAATACATTTTAATTGCTTTTTTCGCATTATCTCAGGATTCTAAGTACATTACTGTCAAATTGAGTAACAAATCAAATTTTGTTTTCGCAAACCTTACAAATGTTTTTTTTCTGAAAACTCTCGAAGATGCATTTCTTCAGGCATTATTAGACATTTTGCATGTGTATTTTTGGAGTTATGTTTCAAAAACTGTCATTTTGAGTGTGACCAATATGAGTTCAGTAAAATCTAATATTTGTATTTGTGATTCTTTCCAAAATACCTGATTCTGCTAAAACTCACATAAATTCAATATTAAAGGCTTTTTAAGACACATTTCATATTTGGTTTTGGAGTTATGATTATAAACCTTTCATATTTAGGATGACAGTTACACTGTTATATTGAATAAAAAAACAAACTTGTGTCTTTGCAAACCTTACAAAAGATCATTTTTCTGGTACAACTAACAAAAAAACATATCTCTAGGCATTATTAGCCATTTTACATGTGTTGTTTAGAAGTTATGTTTGAATACATTTTTATTGCTTTTTTCACATTATCTCAGGATTCTAAGACTATTATAGTCATATTGAGTAAAAAACAACTTTTTGCATTTGCAAGATTTAAAAAAGCATATGTTTCGAGTAAAACTCCCAAAGATGCATTATTTCAGGCATTATTAGCCATTTTTCATGTGTGGTGTAGGAGTTATGTTTAAATAACTGTCATTTTGAGTCTTACAGTAAACAGTTATATTGAGTAAAACCTCATTTTTGTATTTGCAAACCATTGAAAAACAACTGTATCTAGTAAAACTCACATGTATTCAAAATCACAGGCATTTTTAGACATTTTGCACGTTTGGATTAAGAATTATGTTTGAATACATTTTTATTGCTTTTTTCGCATTATCTCAGGATTCTAAGTACATTACTGTCAAATTGAGTAACAAATCAAATTTTGTTTTTGCAAACCTTACCAAATGTTTTTTTTCTGGAAGACTCTCGAAGATGCATTTCTTCAGGCATTATTAGACATTTTGCATGTGTATATTTGGAGTTATGTTTCAAAAACTGTCATTTTGAGTGTGACCAATATGAGTTCAGTAAAATCTAATTTTTGTATTTGTGATTCTTTCCAAAATACCTGATTCTGCTAAAACTCACATAAATTCAATATTAAAGGCTTTTTAAGACAAATTTCATATTTGGTTTTGGAGTTATGATTATAAACCTTTCATATTTAGTATGACATTTGCACTGTAATATTGAATAAAAAAACTAACTTGTTTCTTTGCAAACCTTACAAAAGATCATTTTTCTAGTACAACTAACCAAAATACATATTTCTAGGCATTATTAGCCATTTTGCATGTGTTGTTTAGAAGTTATGTTTGAATACATTTTTATTGCTTTTTTCGCATTATCTCATGATTCTAAGAACATTATTGTCATATTGAGTAAAAAACAACTTTTTGCATTTGCAAGATTTAAAAAGGCATATGTTTCGAGTAAAACTCCCAAAGATGCATTATTTCAGGCATTATTAGCCATTTTTCATGTGTGGTGTAGGAGTTATGTTTAAATAACTTTCATATTGAGTGTTACAGTATACGGTCATATTGAGTAAAACCTCATGTTTGTATTTGCAAACCATTGAAAAACAACTGTATCTAGTAAAACTCACATGTATTCAATATCACAGACATTTTTAGACATTTTGCACGTTTGGATTAGGAATTATGTTTGAATACATTTTTATTGCTTTGTTCGCATTATCTCAGGATTCTAAGTACATTACTGTCAAATTGAGTAACAAATCAAATTTTGTTTTTGCAAACCTTACCAAATGTTTTTTTCTGGAAAACTCTCGAAGATGCATTTCTTCAGGCATTATTAGACATTTTTTATGTGTATTTTTGGAGTTATGTTTCAAAAACTGTCATTTTGAGTGTGACCAATATGAGGCCAGTAAAATCTAATATTTGTATTTGTGATTCTTTCCAAAATACCTGATTCTGCTAAAACTCACATAAATTCAATATTAAAGGCTTTTTAAGACAAATGTAATATTTTGTTTTGGAGTTATGATTATAAACCTTTCATATTAAGTATGACAGTTACACAGTTATATTGAATAAAAAAAACTAACTTGTGTCTTTGCAAACCTTACAAAAGATCATTTTTCTAGTACAACTAACAAAAAAACATATCTCTAGGCATTATTAGTCATTTTGCATGTGTTGTTTAGAAGTTATGTTTGAATACATTTTTATTGCTTTTTTCGCATTATCTCAGGATTCTAAGACTATTATAGTCATATGAGTAAAAAACAACTTTTCGCATTTGCAAGATTTAAAAAAGCATATGTTTCGAGTAAAACTCCCAAAGATGCATTATTTCAGGCATTATTAGCCATTTTTCATGTGTGGTGTAGGAGTTATGTTTAAATAACTGTCATATTGAGTCTTACAGTAAACAGTTATATTGAGTAAAACCTCATGTTTGTATTTGCAAACCATTGAAAAACAACTGTATCTAGTAAAACTCAAATGTATTCAAAATCACAGGCATTTTTAGACATTTTGCACGTTTGGATTAGGAATTATGTTTGAATACATTTTTATTGCTTTTTTCGCAATATCTCAGGATTCTAAGTACATTACTGTCAAATTGAGTAACAAATCAAATTTTGTTTTGCAAACCTTACCAAATGTTTTTTTTTCTGGAAGACTCTCGAAGATGCATTTCTTCAGGCATTGTTAGACATTTTGCATGTGTATTTTTGGAGTTATGTTTCAAAAACTGTCATTTTGAGTGTGACCAATATGAGTTCAGTATAATCTAATTTTTGTATTTGTGATTCTTTCCAAAATACCTGATTCTGCTAAAACTCACATAAATTCAATAATAAAGGCTTTTTAAGACAAATTTCACATTTGGTTTTGGAGTTATGATTATAAACCTTTCATATTTAGTATGACATTTGCACTGTTATATTGAATAAAAAAACTAACTTGTTTCTTTGCAAACCTTACAAAAGATAATTTTTCTAGTACAACTAACCAAAAAACATATCTCTAGGCATTATTAGCCATTTTGCATGTGTTGTTTAGAAGTTATGTTTGAATAAATTTTTATTGCTTTTTTCGCATTATCTCAGGAGTCTAAGACTATTATAGTCATATTGACTAAAAAACTACTTTTTGCATTTGCAAGATTTAAAAAAGCATATGTTTCGAGTAAAACTCCCAAAGATGCATTATTTCAGGCATTATTAGCCATTTTTCATGTGTGGTGTAGGAGTTGTGTTTAAATAACTGTCATATTGAGTGTTACAGTATACAGTCATATTGAGTAAAACCTCATTTTTGTATTTGCAAACCATTGAAAAACAACTGTATCTAGTAAAACTCACATGTATTCAATATCACAGGCATTTTTAGACATTTTGCACGTTTGGATTAGGAATTATGTTTGAATACATTTTTATTGCTTTTTTCGCATTATCTCAGGATTCTAAGTACATTACCGTCAAATTGAGTAACAAATCAAATTTTGTTTTTGCAAACCTTACCAAATGTTTTTTTTCTGGAAAACTCTCGAAGATGCATTTCTTCAGGCATTATTAGACATTTTGCATGTGTATTTTTGGAGTTATGTTTCAAAAACTGTCATTTTGAGTGTGACCAATATGGGTTCAGTAAAATCTAATATTTGTATTTGTGATTCTTTCCAAAATACCTGATTCTGCTAAAACTCACATAAATTCAATATTAAAGGCTTTTTAAGACACATTTCATATTTGGTTTTGGAGTTATGATTATAAACCTTTCATATTTAGGATGACAGTTACACTGTTATATTGAATAAAAAAACTAACTTGTGTCTTTGCAAACCTTACAAAAGATCATTTTTCTAGTACAACTAACAAAAAAACATATCTAGGCATTATTCGCCATTTTGCATCTGTTGTTTAGAAGTTATGTTTGAATACATTTTTATTGCTTTTTTCGCATTATCTCAGGATTCTAAGACTATTATAGTCATATTGAGTAAAAAACAACTTTTTGCATTTGCAAGATTTAAAAAAGCATATGTTTCGAGTAAAACTCCCAAAGATGCATTATTTCAGGCATTATTAGCCATTTTTCATGTGTGGTGTAGGAGTTATGTTTAAATTACTGTCATATTGAGTGTTACAGTATACAGTCATATTGACGTAAAACCTCATTTTTGTATTTGCAAACCATTGAAAAACAACTGTATCTAGTAAAACTCACATGTATTCAATATCACAGGCATTTTTAGACATTTTGCACGTTTGGATTAGGAATTATGTTTGAATACATTTTTATTTCTTTTTTCGCATTATCTCAGGATTCCAAGTACATGACTGTCAAATTGAGTAACAAATCAAATTTTGTTTTTGCAAACCTTACCAGATGTTTTTTTTTTTTCAGGAAAACTCTCGAAGATGCATTTCTTCAGGCATTATTAGACATTTTTTATGTGTATTTTTGGAGTTATGTTTCAAAAACTGTCATTTTGAGTGTGACCAATATGAGGCCAGTAAAATCTAATATTTGTATTTGTGATTCTTTCCAAAATACCTGATTCTGCTAAAACTCACATAAATTCAATATTAAAGGCTTTTTAAGACAAATTTCATATTTGGTTTTGGAGTTATGATTATAAACCTTTCATATTTAGTATGACAGTTACACTGTTATATTGAAAAAAATATATATAACTTGTGTCTTTGCAAACCTTACAAAAGATAATTTTTCTAGTACAACTAACCAAAATACATATCTCTAGGCATTATTAGCCATTTTGCATTTGTTGTTTAGAAGTTATGTTTGAATACCTTTTATTGATTTTTTCACATTATCTCAGGATTCTAAGACTATTATAGTCATATTGAGTAAAAAACTACTTTTTGCATTTGCAAGATTTAAAAAAGCATATGTTTCAAGTAAAACTCCCAAAGATGCATTATTTCAGGCATTATTAGCTATTTTTCATGTGTGGTGTAGGAGTTATGTTTAAATAACTGTCATATTGAGTGTTACAGTATACAGTCATATTGAGTAATTTGTATTTGCAAACCATAGAAAAACAACTGTATATAGTAAAACTCACATGTATTCAATATCACAGGCATTTTTAGACATTTTGCACGTTTGGATTAGGAATTAAGTTTGAATACATTTTTATTGCTTTTTTCGCATTATCTCAGGATTCTAAGTACATTACTGTCAAATTGAGTAACAAATCAAATTTTGTTTTTGCTAACCTTACCAGATGTTTTTTTTTTCAGGAGAACTCTCGAAGATATATTTCTTCAGGCATTATTAGAAATTTTGCATGTGTATTTTTGGAGTTATGTTTCAAAAACTGTCATTTTGAGTGTGACCAATATGAGGCCAGTAAAACCTAATATTTGTATTTGTGATTCTTTCCAAAATACCTGATTCTGCAAAAACTTACATAAATTCAATATTAAAGGCTTTTTAAGACAAATGTCATATTGGTTTTGGAGTTATGATTATAAACCTTTCATATTTAGTATGACAGTTACACTGTTATATTGAATAAAAAAACTAACTTGTGTCTTTGCAAACCTTACAAAAGATCATTTTTCTAGTACAACTAACCAAAATACATATCTCTAGGCATTATTAGCCATTTGCATGTGTTGTTTAGAAGTTATGTTTGAATACCTTTTTATTGCTTTTTTCGCATTATCTCAGGATTCTAAGACTATAATAGTCATATTGAGTAAAAAACTACTTTTTGCATTTGCAAGATTTAAAAAAGCATATGTTTCGAGTAAAACTCCCAAAGATGCATTATTTCAGGCATTATTAGCCATTTTTCATGTGTGGTGTAGGAGTTATGTTTGAATAACTGTCATATTGAGTCTTACAGTAAACAGTTATATTGAGTAAAACCTCATTTTTGTATTTGCAAACCATTGAAAAACAACTGTATCTAGTAAAACTCACATGTATTCAATATCACAGGCATTTTTAGACATTTTGCACGTTTGGATTATGAATTATGTTTGAATACATTGTTATTGCTTTTTTCGCATTATCTCAGGATTCTAAGTACATTACTGTCAAATTGAGTAACAAATCAAATTTTGTTTTTGCAAACCTTACCAAATGTTTTTTTTTTCAGGAAAACTCTCGAATATGCATTTCTTCAGGCATTATTAGACATTTTGCATGTGTATTTTTGAAGTTATGTTTCAAAAACTGTCATTTTGAGTGTGACCAATATGAGTTCAGTAAAATCTAATATTTGTATTTGTGATTCTTTCCATAATACCTTATTCTGCTAAAACTTACATAAATTCAATATTAAAGGCTTTTAAGACAGATTTCATATTTGGTTTTGGAGTTATGATTATAAACCTTTCATATTTAGTATGACAGTAACACTGTTATATTGAATAAAAAAACTAACTTGTGTCTTTGCAAACCTTACAAAAGATAATTTTTCCAGTACAACTAACAAAAAAACATATCTCTAGGCATTATTAGCCATTTTGCATGTGTTGTTTAGAAGTTATGTTTGAATACATTTTTATTGCTTTTTTCGCATTATCTCAGGATTCTAAGACTATTATAAGTCATATTGAGTAAAAAACAACTTTTTGCATTTGCAAGATTTAAAAAAGCATATGTTTCGGGTAAAACTCCCGAAGATGCATTATTTCAGGCATTATTAGCCATTTTTCATGTGTGGTGTAGGAGTTATGTTTAAATAACTGTCATATTGAGTGTTACAGTATACAGTCATATTGATTAAAACCTCATTTTTGTATTTGCAAACCATTGAAAAACAACTGTATCTAGTAAAACTCACATGTATTCAATATCACAGGCATTTTTAGACATTTTGCACGTTTGGATTAGGAATTATGTTTGAATACATTTTTATTTCTTTTTTCGCATTATCTCAGGATTCCAAGTACATGACTGTCAAATTGAGTAACAAATCAAATTTTGTTTTTGCAAACCTTACCAGATGTTTTTTTTTTTTCAGGAAAACTCTCGAAGATGCATTTCTTCAGGCATTATTAGACATTTTTTATGTGTATTTTTGGAGTTATGTTTCAAAAACTGTCATTTTGAGTGTGACCAATATGAGGCCAGTAAAATCTAATATTTGTATTTGTGATTCTTTCCAAAATACCTGATTCTGCTAAAACTCACATAAATTCAATATTAAAGGCTTTTTAAGACAAATTTCATATTTGGTTTTGGAGTTATGATTATAAACCTTTCATATTTAGTATGACAGTTACACTGTTATATTGAAAAAAATATATATAACTTGTGTCTTTGCAAACCTTACAAAAGATAATTTTTCTAGTACAACTAACCAAAATACATATCTCTAGGCATTATTAGCCATTTTGCATTTGTTGTTTAGAAGTTATGTTTGAATACCTTTTTATTGATTTTTTCACATTATCTCAGGATTCTAAGACTATTATAGTCATATTGAGTAAAAAACTACTTTTTGCATTTGCAAGATTTAAAAAAGCATATGTTTCAAGTAAAACTCCCAAAGATGCATTATTTCAGGCATTATTAGCTATTTTTCATGTGTGGTGTAGGAGTTATGTTTAAATAACTGTCATATTGAGTGTTACAGTATACAGTCATATTGAGTAATTTGTATTTGCAAACCATAGAAAAACAACTGTATATAGTAAAACTCACATGTATTCAATATCACAGGCATTTTTAGACATTTTGCACGTTTGGATTAGGAATTAAGTTTGAATACATTTTTATTGCTTTTTTCGCATTATCTCAGGATTCTAAGTACATTACTGTCAAATTGAGTAACAAATCAAATTTTGTTTTTGCTAACCTTACCAGATGTTTTTTTTTTCAGGAGAACTCTCGAAGATATATTTCTTCAGGCATTATTAGAAATTTTGCATGTGTATTTTTGGAGTTATGTTTCAAAAACTGTCATTTTGAGTGTGACCAATATGAGGCCAGTAAAACCTAATATTTGTATTTGTGATTCTTTCCAAAATACCTGATTCTGCAAAAACTTACATAAATTCAATATTAAAGGCTTTTTAAGACAAATGTCATATTTGGTTTTGGAGTTATGATTATAAACCTTTCATATTTAGTATGACAGTTACACTGTTATATTGAATAAAAAAACTAACTTGTGTCTTTGCAAACCTTACAAAAGATCATTTTTCTAGTACAACTAACCAAAATACATATCTCTAGGCATTATTAGCCATTTTGCATGTGTTGTTTAGAAGTTATGTTTGAATACCTTTTTATTGCTTTTTTCGCATTATCTCAGGATTCTAAGACTATAATAGTCATATTGAGTAAAAAACTACTTTTTGCATTTGCAAGATTTAAAAAAGCATATGTTTCGAGTAAAACTCCCAAAGATGCATTATTTCAGGCATTATTAGCCATTTTTCATGTGTGGTGTAGGAGTTATGTTTGAATAACTGTCATATTGAGTCTTACAGTAAACAGTTATATTGAGTAAAACCTCATTTTTGTATTTGCAAACCATTGAAAAACAACTGTATCTAGTAAAACTCACATGTATTCAATATCACAGGCATTTTTAGACATTTTGCACGTTTGGATTATGAATTATGTTTGAATACATTGTTATTGCTTTTTTCGCATTATCTCAGGATTCTAAGTACATTACTGTCAAATTGAGTAACAAATCAAATTTTGTTTTTGCAAACCTTACCAAATGTTTTTTTTTTCAGGAAAACTCTCGAATATGCATTTCTTCAGGCATTATTAGACATTTTGCATGTGTATTTTTGAAGTTATGTTTCAAAAACTGTCATTTTGAGTGTGACCAATATGAGTTCAGTAAAATCTAATATTTGTATTTGTGATTCTTTCCATAATACCTTATTCTGCTAAAACTTACATAAATTCAATATTAAAGGCTTTTTAAGACAGATTTCATATTTGGTTTTGGAGTTATGATTATAAACCTTTCATATTTAGTATGACAGTAACACTGTTATATTGAATAAAAAAACTAACTTGTGTCTTTGCAAACCTTACAAAAGATAATTTTTCCAGTACAACTAACAAAAAAACATATCTCTAGGCATTATTAGCCATTTTGCATGTGTTGTTTAGAAGTTATGTTTGAATACATTTTTATTGCTTTTTTCGCATTATCTCAGGATTCTAAGACTATTATAGTCATATTGAGTAAAAAACAACTTTTTGCATTTGCAAGATTTAAAAAAGCATATGTTTCGGGTAAAACTCCCGAAGATGCATTATTTCAGGCATTATTAGCCATTTTTCATGTGTGGTGTAGGAGTTATGTTTAAATAACTGTCATATTGAGTGTTACAGTATACAGTCATATTGATTAAAACCTCATTTTTGTATTTGCAAACCATTGAAAAACAACTGTATCTAGTAAAACTCACATGTATTCAATATCACAGGCATTTTTAGACATTTTGCACGTTTGGATTAGGAATTATGTTTGAATACATTTTTATTGCTTTGTTCGCATTATCTCAGGATTCTAAGTACATGACTGTCAAATTGAGTAACAAATCAAATTTTGTTTTTGCAAACCTTACCAGATGTTTTTTTTTTTTCAGGAAAACTCTCGAAGATGCATTTCTTCAGGCATTATTAGACATTTTGCATGTGTATTTTTGGAGTTATGTTTCAAAAACTGTCATTTTAAATGTGACCAATATGAGGCCAGTAAAATCTAATATTTGTATTTGTGATTCTTTCCAAAATACCTGATTCTGCTAAAACTCACATAAATTCAATATTAAAGGCTTTTTAAGACAAATTTCATTTTTTGGTTTTGGAGTTATGATTATAAACCTTTCATATTTAGGATGACAGTTACACTGTTAAATTGAATAAAAAAACTAACTTGTGTCTTTGCAAACCTTACAAAAGATCATATTTCTAGTACAACTAACAAAAAAACATATCTCTAGGCATTATTAGCCATTTTGCATGTGTTGTTTAGAAGTTATGTTTGAATACATTTTTATTGCTTTTTTCGCATTATCTCAGGATTCTAAGACTATTATAGTCATATTGAGTAAAAAACAACTTTTTGCATTTGCAAGATTTAAAAAAGCATATGTTTCGGGTAAAACTCCCGAAGATGCATTATTTCAGGCATTATTAGCCATTTTTCATGTGTGGTGTAGGAGTTATCTTTAAATAACTGTCACATTGAGTGTTACAGTATACAGTCATTTTGAGTAAAACCTCATTTTTGTATTTGCAAACCATTGAAAAACAACTGTATCTAGTAAAACTCACATGTATTCAATATCACAGGCATTTTTAGACATTTTGCACGTTTGGATTAGGAATTATGTTTGAATACATTTTTATTGCTTTTTTCGCATTATCTCAGGATTCTAAGTACATTACTGTCAAATTGAGTAACAAATCAAATTTTGTTTTTGCAAACCTTACCAAATGTTTTTTTTCTGGAAAACTCTCAAAGATGCATTTCTTCAGGCATTATTAGACATTTTGCATGTGTATTTTTGGAGTTATGTTTCAAAAACTGTCATTTTGAGTGTGACCAATATGAGTTCAGTAAAATCTAATATTTGTATTTGTGATTCTTTCCAAAATACCTGATTCTGCTAAAACTCACATAAATTCAATATTAAAGGCTTTTTAAGACAAATTTCTTATTTGGTTTTGGAGTTATGATTATAAACCTTTCATATTTAGTATGACAGTTACACTGTTATATTAAATAAAAAATCTAACTTGTGTCTTTGCAAACCTTACAAAAGATAATTTTTCTAGTACAACTAACAAAAAAACATATCTCTAGGCAGTATTAGCCATTTTGCATGTGTTGTTTAGAAGTTATGTTTGAATACATTTTTATTGCTTTTTTCGCATTATCTCAGGAGTCCAAGACTATTATAGTCATATTGACTAAAAAACAACTTTTTGCATTTGCAAGATTTAAAAAAGCATATGTTTCGGGTAAAACTCCCGAAGATGCATTATTTCAGGCAGTATTAGCCATTTTTCATGTGTGGTGTAGGAGTTATCTTTAAATAACTGTCATATTGAGTGTTACAGTATACAGTCATATTGAGTAAAACCTCATTTTTGTATTTGCAAACCATTGAAAAACAACTGTATCTAGTAAAACTCACATGTATTCAATATCACAGGCATTTTTAGACATTTTGCACGTTTGGATTAGGAATTATGTTTGAATACATTTTTATTGCTTTTTTCGCATTATCTCAGGATTCTAAGTACATTACTGTCAAATTGAGTAACAAATCAAATTTTGTTTTTGCTAACCTTACCAGATGTTTTTTTTTTCAGGAGAACTCTCGAAGATATATTTCTTCAGGCATTATTAGACATTTTGCATGTGTATTTTTGGAGTTATGTTTCAAAAACTGTCATTTTGAGTGTGACCAATATGAGGCCAGTAAAACCTAATATTTGTATTTGTGATTCTTTCCAAAATACCTGATTCTGCTAAAACTTACATACATTCAATATTAAAGGCTTTTTAAGACAAATGTCATATTTGGTTTTGGAGTTATGATTATGAACCTTTCATATTTAGTATGACAGTTACACTGTTATATTGAATAAAAAAACTAACTTGTGTCTTTGCAAACCTTACAAAAGATAATTTTTCTAGTACAACTAACCAAAATACATATCTCTAGGCATTATTAGCCATTTTGCATGTGTTGTTTAGAAGTTATGTTTGAATACATTTTTATTGCTTTTTTCGCATTATCTCAGGATTCTAAGACTATAATAGTCATATTGAGTAAAAAACTACTTTTTGCATTTGCAAGATTTAAAAAAGCATATGTTTCGAGTAAAACTCCCAAAGATGCATTATTTCAGCCATTATTAGCCATTTTTCATGTGTGGTGTAGGAGTTATGTTTAAATAACTGTCATATTGAGTGTTACAGTATACAGTCATATTGAGTAAAACCTCATTTTTGTATTTGCAAACCATTGAAAAACAACTGTATCTAGTAAAACTCACATGTATTCAATATCACAGGCATTTTTAGACATTTTGCACGTTTGGATTAGGAATTATGTTTGAATACATTTTTATTTCTTTTTTCGCATTATCTCAGGATTCTAAGTACATGACTGTCAAATTGAGTAACAAATCAAATTTTGTTTTTGCAAACCTTACCAGATGTTTTTTTTTTTTCAGGAAAACTCTCGAAGATGCATTTCTTCAGGCATTATTAGACATTTTGCATGTGTATTTTTGGAGTTATGTTTCAAAAACTGTCATTTTGAGTGTGACCAATATGAGGCCAGTAAAATCTAATATTTGTATTTGTGATTCTTTCCAAAATACCTGATTCTGCTAAAACTCACATAAATTCAATATTAAAGGCTTTTTAAGACAAATTTCATATTTGGTTTTGGAGTTATGATTATAAACCTTTCATATTTAGTATGACAGTTACACTGTTATATTGAAAAAAATATATATAACTTGTGTCTTTGCAAACCTTACAAAAGATAATTTTTCTAGTACAACTAACCAAAATACATATCTCTAGGCATTATTAGCCATTTTGCATTTGTTGTTTAGAAGTTATGTTTGAATACCGTTTTATTGATTTTTTCACAGTATCTCAGGATTCTAAGACTATTATAGTCATATTGAGTAAAAAACTACTTTTTGCATTTGCAAGATTTAAAAAAGCATATGTTTCAAGTAAAACTCCCAAAGATGCATTATTTCAGGCATTATTAGCTATTTTTCATGTGTGGTGTAGGAGTTATGTTTAAATAACTGTCATATTGAGTGTTACAGTATACAGTCATATTGAGTAAGTTGTATTTGCAAACCATAGAAAAACAACTGTATCTAGTAAAACTCACATGTATTCAATATCACAGGCATTTTTAGACATTTTGCACGTTTGGATTAGGAATTAAGTTTGAATACATTTTTTTTGCTTTTTTCGCATTATCTCAGGATTCTAAGTACATTACTGTCAAATTGAGTAACAAATCAAATTTTGTTTTTGCTAACCTTACCAGATGTTTTTTTTTTCAGGAGAACTCTCGAAAATATATTTTTTCAGGCATTATTAGACATTTTGCATGTGTATTTTTGGAGTTATGTTTCAAAAACTGTCATTTTGAGTGTGACCAATATGAGGCCAGTAAAACCTAATATTTGTATTTGTGATTCTTTCCAAAATACCTGATTCTGCAAAAACTTACATAAATTCAATATTAAAGGCTTTTTAAGACAAATGTCATATTTGGTTTTGGAGTTATGATTATAAACCTTTCATATTTAGTATGACAGTTACACTGTTATATTGAATAAAAAAACTAACTTGTGTCTTTGCAAACCTTACAAAAGATATTTTTTCTAGTACAACCAACCAAAATACATATCTCTAGGCATTATTAGCCATTTTGCATGTGTTGTTTAGAAGTTATGTTTGAATACATTTTTATTGCTTTTTTCGCATTATCTCAGGATTCTAAGACTATAATAGTCATATTGAGTAAAAAACTACTTTTTGCATTTGCAAGATTTAAAAAAGCATATGTTTCGAGTAAAACTTCCAAAGATGCATTATTTCAGGCATTATTAGCCATTTTTCATGTGTGGTGTAGGAGTTATGTTTAAATAACTGTCATATTGAGTGTTACAGTATACAGTCATATTGAGTAAAACCTCATTTTTGTATTTGCAAACCATTGAAAAACAACTGTATCTAGTAAAACTCACATGTATTCAATATCACAGGTATTTTTTAGACATTTTGCACGTTTGGATTAGGAATTATGTTTGAATACATTTGTATTTCTTTTTTCGCATTATCTCAGGATTCTAAGTACATGACTGTCAAATTGAGTAACAAATCAAATTTTGTTTTTGCAAACCTTACCAGATGTTTTTTTTTTTTCAGGAAAACTCTCGAAGATGCATTTCTTCAGGCATTATTAGACATTTTGCATGTGTATTTTTGGAGTTATGTTTCAAAAACTGTCATTTTGAGTGTGACCAATATGAGGCCAGTAAAATCTAATATTTGTATTTGTGATTCTTTCCAAAACACCTGATTCTGCTAAAACTCACATAAATTCAATATTAAAGGCTTTTTAAGACAAATTTCATATTTGGTTTTGGAGTTATGATTATAAACCTTTCATATTTAGGATGACAGTTACACTGTTATATTGAATAAAAAAACTAACTTGTGTCTTTGCAAACCTTACAAAAGATCATATTTCTAGTACAACTAACAAAAAAACATATCTCTAGGCATTATTAGCCATTTTGCATGTGTTGTTTAGAAGTTATGTTTGAATACATTTTTATTGCTTTTTTCGCATTATCTCAGGATTCTAAGACTATTATAGTCATATTGAGTAAAAAACAACTTTTTGCATTTGCAAGATTTAAAAAAGCATATGTTTCGGGTAAAACTCCCGAAGATGCATTATTTCGGGCATTATTAGCCATTTTTCATGTGTGGTGTAGGAGTTATCTTTAAATAACTGTCACATTGAGTGTTACAGTATACAGTCATTTTGAGTAAAACCTCATTTTTGTATTTGCAAACCATTGAAAAACAACTGTATCTAGTAAAACTCACATGTATTCAATATCACAGGCATTTTTAGACATTTTGCACGTTTGGATTAGGAATTATGTTTGAATACATTTTTATTGCTTTTTTCGCATTATCTCAGGATTCTAAGTACATTACTGTCAAATTGAGTAACAAATCAAATTTTGTTTTTGCAAACCTTACCAAATGTTTTTTTCTGGAAAACTCTCAAAGATGCATTTCTTCAGGCATTATTAGACATTTTGCATGTGTATTTTTGGAGTTATGTTTCAAAAACTGTCATTTTGAGTGTGACCAATATGAGTTCAGTAAAATCTAATATTTGTATTTGTGATTCTTTCCAAAATACCTGATTCTGCTAAAAGTCACATAAATTCAATATTAAAGGCTTTTTAAGACACATTTCATATTTGGTTTTGGAGTTATGATTATAAACCTATCATATTTAGTATGACAGTTACACTGTTATATTAAATAAAAAATCTAACTTGTGTCTTTGCAAACCTTACAAAAGATCATTTTTTCTAGTACAACTAACAAAAAAACATATCTCTAGGCATTATTAGCCATTTTGCATGTGTTGTTTAGAAGTTATGTTTGAATAAATTTTTATTGCTTTTTTCGCATTATCTCAGGAGTCTAAGACTATTATAGTCATATTGACTAAAAAACTACTTTTTGAATTTGCAAGATTTAAAAAAGCATATGTTTCGAGTAAAACTCCCAAAGATGCAATATTTCAGGCATCATTAGCCATTTTTCATGTGTGGTGTAGGAGTTATGTTTAAATAACTGTCATATTGAGTGTTACAGTATACAGTCATATTGAGTAAAACCTCATTTTTGTATTTGCAAACCATTGAAAAACAACTGTATCTAGTAAAACTCACATGTATTCAATATCACAGGCATTTTTAGACATTTTGCACGTTTGGATTATGTTTGAATACATTTTTATTGCTTTTTTCGCATTATCTCAGGATTCTAAGTACATTACTGTCAAATTGAGTAACAAATCAAATTTTGTTTTTGCAAACCTTACCAAATGTTTTTTTTCTGGAAAACTCTCGAAGATGCATTTCTTCAGGAATTATTGGACATTTTGCATGTGTATTTTTGGAGTTATGTTTCAAAAACTGTCATTTTGAGTGTGACCAATATGAGGCCAGTAAAACCTAATATTTGTATTTGTGATTCTTTCCAAAATACCTGATTCTGCTAAAACTTACATAGATTCAATATTAAAGGCTTTTTAAGACAAATGTCATATTTGGTTTTGGAGTTATGATTATAAACTTTCATATTTAGTATGACAGTTACACTGTTATATTGAATAAAAAAACTAACTTGTGTCTTTGCAAACCTTACAAAAGATAATTTTTCTAGTACAACTAACAAAAAAACATATCTCTAGGCATTATTAGCCATTTTGCATGTGTTGTTTAGAAGTTATGTTTGAATACATTTTTATTGCTTTTTTCGCATTATCTCAGGAGTCTAAGACTATTATAGTCATATTGAGTAAAAAACTACTTTTTGCATTTGCAAGATTTAAAAAAGCATATGTTTCGAGTAAAACTCCCAAAGATGCATTATTTCAGGCATTATTAGCCATTTTTCATGTGTGGTGTAGGAGTTATGTTTGAATAACTGTCATATTGAGTGTTACAGTATACAGTCATATTGAGTAAAACCTCACTTTTGTATTTGCAAACCATTGAAAAACAACTGTATCTAGTAAAACTCACATGTATTCAATATCACAGGCATTTTTAGACATTTTGCACGTTTGGATTAGGAATTATGTTTGAATACATTTTTATTGCTTTTTTCGCATTATCTCAGGATAATGACTAACAAATCAAATTTTTTTTTTGCAAACCTTACCAAATGTTTTTTTTCTGGAAAACACTCGAAGATGCATTTCTTCAGGCATTATTAGACATTTTGCATGTGTATTTTTGGAGTTATGTTTCCAAAACTGTCATTTTGAGTGTGACCAATATGAGGCCAGTAAAATCTAATATTTGTATTTGTGATTCTTTCCAAAATACCTTATTCTGCTAAAACTCACATAAATTCAACATTAAAGGCTTTTTAAGACAAACTACATATTTGGTTTTGGAGTTATGATTATAAACCTTTCATATTTAGGATGACAGTTACACTGTTAAATTGAATAAAAAAACTAACTTGTGTCTTTGCAAACCTTACAAAAGATCATTTTTCTAGTACAACTAACCAAAAAACATATCTCTAGGCATTATTAGCCATTTTGCATGTGTTGTTTAGAAGTTATGTTTGAATACATTTTTATTGCTTTTTTCGCATTATCTCAGGATTCTAAGACTATTATAGTCATATTGAGTAAAAAACAACTTTTTGCATTTGCAAGATTTAAAAAAGCATATGTTTCGAGTAAAACTCCCAAAGATGCATTATTTCAGGCATTATTAGCCATTTTTCATGTGTGGTGTAGGAGTTATGTTTAAATAACTGTCATATTGAGTGTTACAGTATACAGTCATATTGAGTAAAACCTCATTTTTGTATTTGCAAACCATTGAAAAACAACTGTATCTAGTAAAACTCACATGTATTCAATATCACAGGCATTTTTAGACATTTTGCACGTTTGGATTAGGAATTATGTTTGAATACAATTTTATTGCTTTTTTCGCATTATATCAGGATTCTAAGTACATTACTGTCAAATTGAGTAACAAATCAAATTTTGTTTTTGCAAACCTTACCAGATGTTTTTTTTTCTTCAGGAAAACTCTCGAAGATGCATTTCTTCAGGCATTATTAGACATTTTGCATGTGTATTTTTGGAGTTATGTTTCAAAAACTGTCATTTTGAGTGTGACCAATATGAGGCCAGTAAAATCTAATATTTGTATTTGTGATTCTTTCCAAAATACCTGATTCTGCTAAAACTTACATAAATTCAATATTAAAGGATTTTTAAGACAAATGTCATATTTGGTTTTGGAGTTATGATTATAAACCTTTCATATTTAGTATGACAGTTACACTGTTATATTGAAAAAAAAAACTAACTTGTGTCTTTGCAAACCTTACAAAAGATCATTTTTCTAGTACAACTAACCAAAATACATATCTCTAGGCATTATTAGCCATTTTGCATTTGTGATTAGAAGTTATGTTTGAATACCTTTTTATTGCTTTTTTCACATTATCTCAGGATTCTAAGACTATTATAGTCATATTGAGTAAAAAACTACTTTTTTCATTTGCAAGATTTAAAAAAGCATATGTTTCGAGTAAAACTCCCAAAGATGCATTATTTCAGGCATTATTAGCCATTTTTCATGTGTGGTGTAGGAGTTATGTTTAAATAACTGTCATATTGAGTGTTACAGTATACAGTCATATTGAGTAAAACCTCATTTTTGTATTTGCAAACCATTGAAAAACAACGGTATCTAGTAAAACTCACATGTATTCAATATCACAGGCATTTTTAGACATTTTGCCCGTTTGGATTAGGAATTATGTTTGAATACATTTTTATTGCTTTTTTCGCATTATCTCAGGATTCTAAGAACATTACTGTCAAATTGAGTAACAAATCAAATTTTGTTTTTGCAAACCTTACCAAATGTTTTTTTTCTGGAAAACTCTCGAAGATGCATTTCTTCAGGAATTATTAGACATTTTGCATGTGTATTTTTGGAGTTATGTTTCAAAAACTGTCATTTTGAGTGTGACCAATATGAGGCCAGTAAAATCTAATATTTGTATTTGTGATTCTTTCCAAAATACCTGATTCTGCTAAAACTCACATAAATTCAATATTAAAGGCTTTTTAAGACACATTTCATATTTGGTTTTGGAGTTATGATTATAAACCTTCCATATTTAGTATGACAGTTACACAGTTATATTGAATAAAAAAAACTAACTTGTGTCTTTGCAAACCTTACAAAAGATCATTTTTCTAGTACAACTAACAAAAAAACATATCTCTAGGCATTATTAGCCATTTTGCATGTGTTGTTTAGAAGTTATGTTTGAATACATTTTTATTGCTTTTTTCGCATTATCTCAGGATTCTAAGACTATAATAGTCATATTGAGTAAAAAACAACTTTTTACATTTGCAAGATTTAAAAAAGCATATGTTTCGAGTAAAACTCCCAAAGATGCATTAATTCAGGCATTATTAGCCATTTTTCATGTGTGGTGTAGGAGTTATGTTTAAATAACTGTCATATTGAGTGTTACAGTATACAGTCATATTGAGTAAAACCTCATTTTTGTATTTGCAAACCATTGAAAAACAACTGTATCTAGTAAAACTCACATGTATTCAATATCACAGGCATTTTTAGACATTTTGCACGTTTGGATTAGGAATTATGTTTGAATACATTTTTATTGCTTTTTTCGCATTATCTCAGGATTCTAAGTACATTATTGTCAAATTGAGTAACAAATCAAATTTTGTTTTTGCAAACCTTACCAAATGTTTTTTTTTCTGGAAAACTCTCGAAGATGCATTTCTTCAGGCATTATTAGACATTTTGCATGTGTATTTTTGGAGTTATGTTTCAAAAACTGTCATTTTGAGTGTGACCAATATGAGGCCAGAAAAATCTAATATTTGTATTTGTGATTCTTTCCAAAATACCTTATTCTGCAAAAACTCACATAAATTCAATATTAAAGGCTTTTTAAGACACATTTCATATTCAGTTTTGGAGTTATGATTATAAACCTTTCATATTTAGGATGACAGTTACACTGTTAAATTGAATTAAAAAAACTAACTTGTGTCTTTACAAACCTTACAAAAGATCATTTTTCTAGTACAACTAACAAAAAAACATATCTCTAGGCATTATTAGCCATTTTGCATGTGTTGTTTAGAAGTTATGTTTGAATACATTTTTATTGCTTTTTTCGCATTATCTCAGGATTCTAAGACTATTATAGTCATATTGAGTAAAAAACTACTTTTTGCATTTGCAAGATTTAAAAAAGCATTTGTTTCGAGTAAAACTCCCAAAGATGCATTATTTCAGGCATTATTAGCCATTTTTCATGTGTGGTGTAGGAGTTATGTTTAAATAACTGTCATATTGAGTGTTACAGTATACAGTCATATTGAGTAAAACCTAATTTTTGTATTTGCAAACCATTAAAAAACAACTGTATCTAGTAAAACTCACATGTATTCAATATCACAGGCATTTTTAGACATTTTGCACGTTTGGATTAGGAATTATGTTTGCTTTTTTCGCATTACCTCAGGATTCTAAGTACATTACTGTCAAATTGAGTAACAAATCAACTTTTGTTTTTGCAAACCTTACCAGATGTTTTTTTTTTCAGGAAAACTCTCGAAGATATATTTCTTCAGGCATTATTAGACATTTTGTATGTGTATTTTTGGAGTTATGTTTCAAAAACTGTCATTTTGAGTGTGACCAATATGAGGCCAGTAAAACCTAATATTTGTATTTGTGATTCTTTCCAAAATACCTGATTCTGAAAAAACTTACATAAATTCAATATTAAAGGCTTTTTAAGACAAATGTCATATTTGGTTTTGGAGTTATGATTTAGAATCCTGATATAATGCGAAAAAAGCAATAAAAATGTATTCAAACATAATTCCTAATCCAAACGTGCAAAATGTCTAAAAATGCCTGTGATATTGAATACATGTGAGTTTTACTAGATACAGTTGTTTTTCAATGGTTTTCAAATACAAAAATGAGGTTTTACTCAATATAACTGTATACTGTAACACTCAATATAACAGTTATTTAAACATAACTCCTACACCACACATTAAAAATGGCTAATAATGCCTGAAATAATGCATCTTTGGGAGTTTTACTCGAAACATATGCTTTTTTAAATCTTGCAAATGCAAAAAGTAGTTTTTTACTCAATATGACTATAATAGTCTTAGAATCCTGAGATAATGTGAAAAAAGCAATAAAAAGGTATTCAAACATAACTTCTAAACAACAAATGCAAAATGGCTAATAATGCCTAGAGATATGTATTTTGGTTAGTTGTACTAGAAAAATGATCTTTTGTAAGGTTTGCAAAGACACAAGTTAGTTTTTTTATTCAATTTAACAGTGTAACTGTCATACTAAATATGAAAGGTTTATAATCATAACTCCAAAACAAAATATGACATTTGTCTTAAAAAGCCTTTAATACTGAATTTATGTAAGTTTTAGCAGAATCAGGTATTTTGGAAAGAATCACAAATACAAATATTAGATTTTACTGGCCTCATATTGGTCACACTCAAAATGACAGTTTTTGAAACATAACTCCAAAAATACACATGCAAAATGTCTAATAATGCCTGAAGAAATATATCTTCGAGAGTTTTCCTGGAAAAAAAAAACATCTGGTAAGGTTTGCAAAAACAAAATTTAATTTGTTACTCAATTTGACAGTAATGTACTTAGAATCCTGAGATAATGCGAAAAAAGCAATAAAAATGTATTCAAAAATAATTCCTAATCCAAACGTGCAAAATGTCAAAAAATACCTGTGATATTGAATACATGTGAGTTTTACTAAATACAGTTGTTTTTCAATGGTTTGCAAATACAAAAATGAGGTTTTACTCAATATGACTGTATACTGTAACACTCAATATGACAGTTATTTAAACATAACTCCTACACCGAACATGAAAAATGGCTAATAATGCCTGAAATAATGCATCTTTGGGAGTTTTACTCGAAACATATGCTTTTTTAAATCTTGCAAATGCAAAAAGTAGTTTTTTACTCAATATTACTATAATAGTCTTACAATCCTGAGATAATGCGAAAAAAGCAATAAAAATGTATTCAAACATAACTTCTAAACAACACATGCAAAATGGCTAATAATGCCTAGAGATATGTTTTTTTGTTAGTTGTACTAGAAAATGATCTTTTGTAAGGTTTGCAATGACACAAGTTAGTTTTTTTTATTCAATATAACTGTGTAACTGTCATACTAAATATGAAAGGTTTATAATCATAACTCCAAAACCAAATATGAAATTTGTCTTAAAAAGCCTTTAATATTACATTACTGTCAAATTGAGTAACAAATCAAATTTTGTTTTTGCAAACCTTACCAGATGGTTTTTTTTTTTCAGGAAAACTCTCGAAGATGCATTTCTTCAGGCATTATTAGACATTTTGCATGTGTATTTTTGGAGTTATGTTTCAAAAACTGTCATTTTGAGTGTGACCAATATGAGGCCAGTAAAATCTAATATTTGTATTTGTGATTCTTTCCAAAATACCTGATTCTGCTAAAACTTACATAAATTCAATATTAAAGGATTTTTAAGACAAATGTCATATTTGTTTTTGGAGTTATTATAAACCTTTCATATTTAGTATGACAGTTACACTGTTATATTGAATAAAAAAACTAACTTGTGTCTTTGCAAACCTTACAAAAGATCATTTTTCTAGTACAACTAACAAAAAAACATATCTCTAGCTATCATTAGCCATTTTGCATGTGTTGTTTAGAAGTTATGTTTGGATACATTTTTATTGCTTTTTTCGCATTATCTCAGGATTCCAAGAACATTATTGTCATATTGAATGAAACAACAATTTTTTGCATTGCAAAGATTTAAAAAAGCAATCGTTTCGAGTAAAACTCCCAAAGATGCATTATTTCAGGCATTATTAGCCATATTGAGTGTTACAGTATACAGTCATATTGAGTAAAACCTAATTTTTGATTTTGCAAACCATAGAAAATCAACTCTATCTAGTAAAACTCACATGGATTCAATATCACAGGCATTTTTAGACATTTTGCACGTTTGGATTAGGAATTATGTTGGAATACATTTTTATTGCTCTTTTTGCATTATCTCAGGATTTTAAGTACATTACTGTCAAATTGGGTAAAATATTTATTTTTGTTTTTGCAACCCTTACAAAATGTTTTTTTATCCAGTAAAACTCACAAAGATACATTTCTTCAGGCATTTTTTTGTAATTTTGCATGTGTATTTTTGGAGATAGGGTTCAAAAACTGTCTTATTGAGTGTGACCAATGTGAGGCAAGTAAAACAAAATTTTTGTATTTGTGAACCTTTCCAAAATACTTAATTCAGGTAAAACTCACATAAAGTCAACATTACGGGCTTTTTTAGACAGATTTCATGTTTGGTTTTGGAGTTATGTTTATTAACCTTTTATATTTAGTATGACAGTTTTACTGTTATATTGAATAAAAAAAACTAACTTTTATCTTTGCAAACACTGTAGAAATCAATTTTGTAAAAAAACGGTCATTTACTGGCAGCTACGGCTGCCAAACAAAAACCATAAAACTAAAGTAAAACATTGTAAACCAAATAATGATCAAAAATATTATATTTACGGATATTTTCATGAAACGTTTTGGGGTGAAATATCATAATTTTACAGATTTTTACTAAATTATTAAGATCAACCACCTTTAATAAAGTGACGATGCAAACAGTTCTGCAGAAAAATACCTTTATTCTAAAGAGTTTTTCCAAATTATTACGATCAACCACCTTTAGTGAAGTGACAATGCTGGCGGTTCCTCAGAAAAATACCATTGTTTTACAGATTTTTTCTGAATAGTTAGGATCAGGGGTGTCTCATTGACTTTAGTGGGGGGCCACTGGATGCAGGAACTTGATGCAAAGTGGATTCACCTTGCATGAATGGCTACCCCACCCTAGCAACATACTTACTGATCCTACCATTTCACTGTGAGAATGTTACTGACCCTCATGTAGGATTGACCCAAAGTCTGGCCAGGTGACTTTTTATACGCTCATTCACCAAATCATTAGCATGCCTACTGATGAGTGTGATGTGCACGGTATTGTCACTCATGTGATAGTGACTGCAAGACATACTTGGTCAACAGCCACACAGGTCACACTGCTGGTGGCTGTACAAACAACTTTAACACTGTTACAAATATGCACCACACTGTGAATCCACATCGAACAAGAATGATAAACACATTTCAGGAAAACATCCTCACTGTAACAAAACATAAAAACAACATAACATAACAAATACCCACAAGCCCATGCAGCGCTGACTCTTCCGGGCTACACCCCTGCTACCACCCAACCCCGCGCCCCAAAACATCACCGCCCCCCTCCGTGCGTTGGTTGAGCTGGGCGGGGTTAGGTGGTGGGGGTGTATATTGTAACACATGGAATACTGGGTATTGTTTCTGTTGTGTTAATGTTGTGTTACGGTGAAGATATTTTCCTGAAATGTGTTTGTCATTCTTGTTTGATGTGGCTCCACAATGTGGCGCATATTTGTAACATTGTTAAAGTTGTTTGTACGGCCACCGTCAGTGTGATCTGTAAGGCTATTGACTGTTGATTAAGTATGTCTTGCAGTCACTCATGTATGTCATATTACAGGGAAAAAAATGTAAATGTTAGTTTGAGCATAAACCTTTTATAAGAGGCTACATATATTTTTCTCATTGAATGTGAAAATACACATAAATATTAAAAAAAAATAATTTACCTTAAAATTACATTAACATTACAAAACATTTCTTTTTGTTTTTGCAACCCTTACAAAATGTTTTTTTTATCCAGTAAAACTCACTAAGATACATTTCTTCAGGCATTTTTTTGTAATTTTGCATGTGTATTTTTGGAGATAGGGTTCAAAAACTGTCTTATTGAGTGTGACCAATGTGAGGCCAGTAAAACCACATTTTTGTATTTGTGAACCTTTCCAAAATACCTAATTCAGGTAAAACTCACATAAAGTCAATATTACAGGCTTTTTTAGACAGATTTCATGTTTGGTTTTGGAGTTATGTTTATTAACCTTTCATATTTAGTATGACAGTTTTACTGTTATATTGAATACAAAAAACTAACTTTTATCTTTGCAAACACTGTAAAAATAAATTTTGTAAAAAAACGGTCATTTACTGGCAGCGACGGCTGCCAAACAAAAACCATAAAACTAAAGTAAAACATTGTAAACCAAATAATGATCAAAAATATTATATTTACAGAAATTTTCATGAAACGTTTTGGGGTGAAATATCGTAATTTTACAGATTTTTACTAAATTATTAAGATCAACCACCTTTAATAAAGTGACGATGCAAACAGTTCTGCAGAAAAATACCTTTATTCTAAAGAGTTTTTCCAAATTATTACGATCAACCACCTTTAGTGAAGTGACAATGCTGGCGATTCCACAGAAAAATACCATTGTTTAACAGATTTTTTCTGAATTGTTGGATCAGGGGTGTCTCATTGACTTTAGCGGGGGGCCACTGGATGCAGGAAACTGATACAAAGTGGGTTAACCTTGCATGAATGGCTATCCCACCCTAGCGACATACTTACCATTCCTATCATTTCACCACGAGAGTTTCACTGACCCTCATGTAGGGTTGACTCAAAATTTGGCCGGGCGAATATGACACATAATACCGTGGTGGGTTTTATTGAATGCTCATTCATCAAATCATCAGCGTGCCAATTGAGGCATGTGATGAGCACGGTTTCGTCGTTCATTTGGAAAGTGACTGCAAAATATACTTGGTCATCAGCCACACAGGTCACACTGACGGTGGCTGTACAAACAACTTTAACACTGTTACAAATATGCACCACACTGTGAACCCACATCGAACAAGAATGATAAACACATTTCAGGAAAACATCCTCACTGTAATAAAACATAAAAACAACATAACAAATACCCAGAAGCCCAAGCAGCGCTGACTCTTCCGGGCTACAATCCCGCTACCACCCAACCCCGTGCCCCAAAACATCACCGCCCCCCTCCGTGCGTTGGTTGAGCTGGGCGGGGTTAGGTGGTGGGGGTGTATATTGTAACACATGGAATTCTAGGAATTGTTTCTGTTGTGTTAATGTTGTGTTACGGTGACGATGTTCTCCTGAAATGTGTTTGTCAGTCTTGATTGATGTGGCTCCACAGTGTGGCGCATATTTGTAACATTGTTAAAGTTGTTTGTACGGCCACCGTCAGTATGATCTGTACGGCTGTTGACTGTTGATTAAGAATCTCTTGCAGTACTTCATGTACGTCATATTAGAGTTTGAGCATATACCTTTTATAAGAGGCTACATATATTTTTCGACTTGAATGTGAAAATACACATAAATATTGAAAACATTTGATTTACCTTAAAATTACATATAAAACTGTTAGATTGTTAGTATGAACAAATACTTTCATATAACAAGCTACATATTTAATTAAAGTTAATTACTGTAATTTTACATGAAATTGAAAGTAATTTGAGAAAACAGAAAATAATATGTATAAATAATTTGGTATTTTTCTGTAAAAAAAATAGGAATATACATAGTTTGTCATTACTGGCATATTACTTAAAATAACAGGCGTTTTTTTAATTTACAGATAATGTCTTCAATTCTACAGATTTATAACCTATTTAAAAAAATTGAAAAATTATAGTAGAAATTTAGAGTAAACTAACCATACAAATAGGATTGTGTTTTCCAAGTGAGCCCTACAAAATATCATTTTTCTATTACAACTAACAAAGATACATATCTCTAGGAATTATTAGCCGTTTTGCATGTTGTTTAAAAGTTATGTTTGAAAACTTTTGTATTGCTTTTTCGCATTATCTCAGGATTCTAAGAACATTATAGTCATATTGAGTAAAAAACACTTTTTGCATTTTCAAGATTTAAAAAAGCATATGTTCCGAGTAAAACTCCCAAAGATGCATTATTTTAGGCATTATTAGCCATTTTTCATGTGTGGTGTAGGAGTTATGTTTAAATAACTGTCATATTGAGTGTTACAGTATACAGTCATATTGAGTAAAACCTCATTTTTGTATTTGCAAACCACTGAAAAACAACTGTATCTAGTAAAACTCACATGTATTCAATATCACAGGCATTTTTAGACATTTTGCACGTTTGGATTAGGAATTATGTTTGAATACATTTTTGTTGCTTTTTTCGCATTATCTCAGGATTCCAAGTACATTACTGTCAAATTGAGTAACAAATCAAATTTTGTTTTTGCAAACCTTACCAAATGTTTTTTTTTTCAGGAAAACTCTCGAACATGCATTTCTTCAGGCATTATTAGACATTTTGCATGTGTATTTTTGGAGTTATGTTTCAAAAACTGTCATTTTGAGTGTGACCAATATGAGGCCAGTAAAATCTAATATTTGTATTTGTGATTCTTTCCAAAATACCTGATTCTGCTAAAACTTACATAAATTCAATATTAAAGGCTTTTTAAGACAAATGTCATATTTGGTTTTGGAGTTATGATTATAAACCTTTCATGAGGATGGCGTGGCGCAGTGGGAGAGTGGTCGTGCGCCACCCGAGGGTCCCGGGCTCAAATCCCACCTAGTACCAACCTCGTCACGTCCGTTGTGTCCTGAGCAAGACACTTCACCCTTGCTCCTGATGGGTGCTGGTTGGCGCCTTGCATGGCAGCTCCCTCCATCAGTGTGTGAATTTGTGTGTGAATGGGTAAATGTGGAAGTTGTGTCAAAGCGCTTTGAGTACCTTGAAGGTAGAAAAGCGCTATACAAGTACAACACATTTATTTATCATTTATATTTAGTATGACAGTTACATTGTTATATTGAAAAAAAAACTAACTTGTGTCTTTGCAAACCTTACAAAATATCATTTTTCTAGTACAACTAACCAAAATACATATCTCTAGGCATTATTAGCCATTTTGCATTTGTTGTCTAGAAGTTATGTTTGAATACATTTTTATTGCTTTTTTCGCATTATCTCAGGATTCTAAGACTATTATAGTCATATTGAGTAAAAAACTACTTTTTGCATTTGCAAGATTTAAAAAAGCATATGTTTCGAGTAAAACTCCCAAAGATGCATTATTTCAGGCATTATTAGCCATTTTTCATGTGTGGTGTAGGAGTTATGTTTAAATAACTGTCATATTGAGTGATACAGTATACAGTCATATTGAGTAAAACCTAATTTTTGTATTTGCAAACCATAGAAAAACAACTGTATCTAGTAAAACTCACATGTATTCAATATCACAGGCATTTTTAGACATTTTGCACGTTTGGATTAGGAATTATGTTTGAATACATTTTTATTGCTTTTTTCGCATTATCTCAGGATTCTAAGTACAGTACTGTCAAATTGAGTAACAAATCAAATTTTGTTTTTGCAAACCTTACCAATTTTTTTTTTTTCAGGAAAACTCTCGAAGATGCATTTCTTCAGGCATTATTAGACATTTTGCATGTGTATTTTTGGAGTTATGTTTCAAAAACTCTCATTTTGAGTGTGACCAATATGAGGCCAGTAAAATCTAATATTTGTTTTTGTGATTTTTTTCAAAATACCTGATTCTGCTAAAACTTACATAAAATCAATATTATAGGCTTTTTAAGACAAATTTCATATTCGGTTTTGGAGTTATGATTATAAACCTTTCATATTTAGTATGACAGTTACACTGTTATATTGAATAAAAAAACTAACTTGTGTCTTTGCAAACCTTACAAAAGATCATTTTTCTAGTACAACTAACAAAAAAACATATCTCTAGCTATCATTAGCCATTTTGCATGTGTTGTTTAGAAGTTATGTTTGAAGACATTTTTATTGCTTTTTTCGCATTATCTCAGGATTCCAAGAACATTATTGTCATATTGAATAAAACAACAATTTTTTGCATTGCAAAGATTTAAAAAAGCAATCGTTTCGAGTAAAACTCCCAAAGATGCATTATTTCAGGCATTATTATCCATGTGTGGTGTAGGATTTATGTTTAAATAACTGTCATATTGAGTGTTACAGTATACAGTCATATTGAGTAAAACCTAATTTTTGATTTTGCAAACCATAGAAAATCAACTGTATCTAGTAAAACTCACATGGATTCAATATCACAGGCATTTTTAGACATTTTTCACGTTTGGATTAGGAATTATGTTGGAATACATTTTTATTGCTCTTTTTGCATTATCTCAGGATTTTAAGTACATTACTGTCAAATTGGGTAAAATATTTATTTTTGTTTTTGCAACCCTTACAAAATGTTTTTTTTATCCAGTAAAACTCACAAAGATACATTTCTTCAGGCATTTTTTTGTAATTTTGCAAGTGTATTTTTGGAGATAGGGTTCAAAAACTGTCTTATTGAGTGTGACCAATGTGAGGCAAGTAAAACAAAATTTTTGTATTTGTGAACCTTTCCAAAATACTTAATTCAGGTAAAACTCACATAAAGTCAACATTACGGGCTTTTTTAGACAGATTTCATGTTTGGTTTTGGAGTTATGTTTATTAACCTTTCATATTGAGTATGACAGTTTTACTGTTATATTGAATAAAAAAAACTAACTTTTACCTTTGCAAACACTGTAGAAATCAATTTTGTAAAAAAACGGTCATTTACTGGCAGCTACGGCTGCCAAACAAAAACCATAAAACTAAAGTAAAACATTGTAAACCAAATAATGATCAAAAATATTATATTTACAGATATTTTCATGAAACATTTTTGGGTGAAATATCATAATTTTACAGATTTTTACTAAATTATTAAGATCAACCACCTTTAATGAAGTGACGATGCAAACAGTTCTGCAGAAAAATACCTTTATTCTAAAGAGTTTTTCCAAATTATTACGATCAACCACATTTAGTGAAGTGACAATGCTGGCGGTTCCTCAGAAAAATACCATTGTTTTACAGATTTTTTCTGAATAGTTAGGATCAGGGGTGTCTCATTGACTTTAGTTGGGGGCCACTGGATGCAGGAACTTGATGCAAAGTGGATTCACCTTGCATGAATGGCTACCCCACACTAGCAACATACTTACTGATCCTACCATTTCACTGTGAGAATTTTACTGACCCTCATGTAGGATTGACCCAAAGTCTGGCAGGGTGACTTTTTATACGCTCATTCACCACATCATTAGCATGCCTACTGATGAGTGTGATGTGCACGGTATTGTCTTGCATGTGATAGTGACTGCAAGACATACTTGGTCAACAGCCACACAGGTCACATTACTGGTGGCTGTACAAACAACTTTAACACTGTTACAAATATGCACCACACTGTGAATCCACATCGAACAAGAATGATAAACACATTTCAGGAAAACATCCTCACTGTAACAAAACATAAAAACAACATAACATAACAAATACCCACAAGCCCATGCAGCGCTGACTCTTCCGGGCTACACCCCTGCTACCACCCAACCCCGCGCCCCAAAACATCACCGCCCCCCTCCGTGCGTTGGTTGAGCTGGGCGGGGTTAGGTGGTGGGGGTGTACATTGTAACACATGGAATACTGGGTATTGTTTCTGTTGTGTTAATGTTGTGTTACGGTGAAGATGTTTTCCTGAAATGTGTTTGTCATTCTTGTTTGATGTGGCTCCACAATGTGGCGCATATTTGTAACATTGTTAAAGTTGTTTGTACGGCCACCGTCAGTGTGATCTGTAAGGCTATTGACTGTTGATTAAGTATGTCTTGCAGTCACTCATGTATGTCATATTACAGGGAAAAAAATGTAAATGTTAGTTTGAGCATAAACCTTTTATAAGAGGCTACATATATTTTTCTCATTGAATGTGAAAATACACATAAATATTAAAAAAAAATAATTTACCTTAAAATTACATTAACATTACAAAACATTTCTTTTTGTTTTTGCAACCCTTACAAAATGTTTTTTTTATCCAGTAAAACTCACTAAGATACATTTCTTCAGGCATTTTTTTGTAATTTTGCATGTGTATTTTTGGAGATAGGGTTCAAAAACTGTCTTATTGAGTGTGACCAATGTGAGGCCAGTAAAACCAAATTTTTGTATTTGTGAACCTTTCCAAAATACCTAATTCAGGTAAAACTCACATAAAGTCAATATTACAGGCTTTTTTAGACAGATTTCATGTTTGGTTTTGGAGTTATGTTTATTAACCTTTCATATTTAGTATGACAGTTTTACTGTTATATTGAATACAAAAAACTAACTTTTATCTTTGCAAACACCGTAAAAATAAATTTTGTAAAAAAACGGTCATTTACTGGCAGCGACGGCTGCCAAACAAAAACCATAAAACTAAAGTAAAACATTGTAAACCAAATAATGATCAAAAATATTATATTTACAGAAATGTTCATGAAACGTTTTGGGGTGAAATATCGTAATTTTACAGATTTTTACTAAATTATTAAGAACAACCACCTTTAATAAAGTGACGATGCAAACAGTTCTGCAGAAAAATACCTTTATTCTAAAGAGTTTTTCCAAATTATTACGATCAACCACCTTTAGTGAAGTGACAATGCTGGCGATTCCACAGAAAAATACCATTGTTTAACAGATTTTTTCTGAATTGTTGGATCAGGGGTGTCTCATTGACTTTAGCGGGGGGCCACTGGATGCAGGAAACTGATACAAAGTGGGTTAACCTTGCATGAATGGCTATCCCACCCTAGCGACATACTTACCATTCCTATCATTTCACCACGAGAGTTTCACTGACCCTCATGTAGGGTTGACTCAAAATTTGGCCGGGCGAATATGACACATAATACCATGGTGGGTTTTATTGAATGCTCATTCATCAAATCATCAGCGTGCTAATTGAGGCATGTGATGAGCACAGTTTCGTCGTTCATTTGGAAAGTGACTGCAAAATATACTTGGTCAACAGCCACACAGGTCACACTGACGGTGGCTGTACAAACAACTTTAACACTGTTACAAATATGCACCACACTGTGAACCCACATCGAACAAGAATGATAAACACATTTCAGGAAAACATCCTCACTGTAATAAAACATAAAAACAACATAACAAATACCCAGAAGCCCAAGCAGCGCTGACTCTTCCGGGCTACAATCCCGCTACCACCCAACCCCGTGCCCCAAAACATCACCGCCCCCCTCCGTGCGTTGGTTGAGCTGGGCGGGGTTAGGTGGTGGGGGTGTATATTGTAACACATGGAATTCTAGGAATTGTTTCTGTTGTGTTAATGTTGTGTTACGGTGACGATGTTCTCCTGAAATGTGTTTGTCAGTCTTGATTGATGTGGCTCCACAGTGTGGCGCATATTTGTAACATTGTTAAAGTTGTTTGTACGGCCACCGTCAGTCTGATCTGTACGGCTGTTGACTGTTGATTAAGAATCTCTTGCAGTATTTCATGTACGTCATATTAGAGTTTGAGCATATACCTTTTATAAGAGGCTACATATATTTTTCGACTTGAATGTGAAAATACACATAAATATTGAAAACATTTGATTTACCTTAAAATTACATATAAAACTGTTAGATTGTTAGTATGAACAAATACTTTCATATAACAAGCTACATATTTAATTAAAGTTAATTACTGTAATTTTACATGAAATTGAAAGTAATTTGAGAAAACAGAAAATAATATGTATAAATAATTTGGTATTTTTCTGTAAAAAAAATAGGAATATACATAGTTTGTCATTACTGGCATATTACTTAAAATAACAGGCGTTTTTTTAATTTACAGATAATGTCTTCAATTCTACAGATTTATAACCTATTTAAAAAAATTGAAAAATTATAGTAGAAATTTAGAGTAAACTAACCATACAAATAGGATTTTGTTTTCCAAGTGAGCCCTACAAAATATCATTTTTCTACTACAACTAACAAAGATACATATCTCTAGGAATTATTAGCCGTTTTGCATGTGTTGTTTAAAAGTTATGTTTGAAAACTTTTGTATTGCTTTTTCGCATTATCTCAGGATTCTAAGAACATTATAGTCATATTGAGTAAAAAACACTTTTTGCATTTTCAAGATTTAAAAAAGCATATGTTCCGAGTAAAACTCCCAAAGATGCATTATTTTAGGCATTATTAGCCATTTTTCATGTGTGGTGTAGGAGTTATGTTTAAATAACTGTCATATTGAGTGTTACAGTATACAGTCATATTGAGTAAAACCTCATTTTTGTATTTGCAAACCACTGAAAAACAACTGTATCTAGTAAAACTCACATGTATTCAATATCACAGGCATTTTTAGACATTTTCCACGTTTGGATTAGGAATTATGTTTGAATACATTTTTGTTGCTTTTTTCGCATTATCTCAGGATTCCAAGTACATTACTGTCAAATTGAGTAACAAATCAAATTTTGTTTTTGCAAACCTTACCAAATGTTTTTTTTTTTCAGGAAAACTCTCGAAGATGCATTTCTTCAGGCATTATTAGACATTTTGCATGTGTATTTTTGGAGTTATGTTTCAAAAACTGTCATTTTGAGTGTGACCAATATGAGGCCAGTAAAATCTAATATTTGTATTTGTGATTCTTTCCAAAATACCTGATTCTGCTAAAACTCACATAAATTCAATATTAAAGGCTTTTTAAGACACATTTCATATTTGGTTTTGGAGTTATGATTATAAACCTTTCATATTTAGGATGACAGTTACACTGTTAAATTGAATAAAAAAACTAACTTGTGTCTTTGCAAACCTTACAAAAGATCGTATTTCTAGTACAACTAACAAAAAAACATATCTCTAGGCATTATTAGCCATTTTGCATGTGTTGTTTAGAAGTTATGTTTGAATACATTTTTATTGCTTTTTTCGCATTATCTCAGGATTCTAAGACTATTATAGTCATATTGAGTAAAAAACAACTTTTTGCATTTGCAAGATTTAAAAAACCATATGTTTCGAGTAAAACTCCCAAAGATGCATTATTTCAGGCATTATTAGCCATTTTTCATGTGTGGTGTAGGAGTTATGTTTAAATAACTGTCATATTGAGTGTTACAGTATACAGTTATATTGAGTAAAACCTCATTTTTGTATTTGCAAACCATTGAAAAACAACTGTATCTAGTAAAACTCACATGTATTCAATATCACAGGCATTTTTAGACATTTTGCACGTTTGGATTAGGATTTATGTTTGAATACATTTTTATTGCTTTTTTCGCATTATCTCAGGATTCTAAGTACATTACTGTCAAATTGAGTAACAAATCAAATTTTGTTTTTGCAAACCTTACCAAATGTTTTTTTTCTGGAAAACTCTCGAAGATGCATTTCTTCAGGCATTATTAGACATTTTGCATGTGTATTTTTGGAGTTATGTTTCAAAAACTGTCATTTTGAGTGTGACCAATATGAGGCCAGTAAAATCTAATATTTGTATTTGTGATTCTTTCCAAAATACCTGATTCTGCTAAAACTCACAAAAATTCAATATTAAAGGCTTTTTAAGACAAATTTCATATTTGGTTTTGGAGTTATGATTATAAACCTTTCATATTTAGGATGACAGTTACACTGTTAAATTGAATAAAAAAACTAACTTGTGTCTTTGCAAACCTTACAAAAGATCATTTTTCTAGTACAACTAACCAAAAAACATATCTCTAGGCATTATTAGCCATTTTGCATGTGTTGTTTAGAAGTTATGTTTGAATACATTTTTATTGCTTTTTTCGCATTATCTCAGGATTCTAAGACTATTATAGTCATATTGAGTAAAAAACTACTTTTTGCATTTGCAAGATTTAAAAAAGCATATGTTTCGAGTAAAACTCCCAAAGATGCATTATTTCAGGCATTATTAGCCATTTTTCATGTGTGGTGTAGGAGTTATGTTTAAATAACTGTCATTTTGAGTGTTACAGTATACAGTCATATTGAGTAAAACCTCATTTTTGTATTTGCAAACCATTGAAAAACAACTGTATCTAGTAAAACTCACATGTATTCAATATCACAGGCATTTTTAGACATTTTGCACGTTTGGATTAGGAATTATGTTTGAATACATTTTTATTGCTTTTTTCGCATTATCTCAGGATTCTAAGTACATTACTGTCAAATTGAGTAACAAATCAAATTTTGTTTTTGCAAACCTTACCAAATGTTTTTTTTTTCTGGAAAACTCTCGAAGATGCATTTTTTCAGGCATTATTAGACATTTTGCATGTGATTTTTTGGAGTTATGTTTCAAAAACTGTCATTTTGAGTGTGACCAATATGAGTTCAGTAAAATCTAATATTTGTATTTGTGATTCTTTCCAAAATACCTGATTCTGCTAAAACTCACATAAATTCAATATTAAAGGCTTTTTAAGACAAATGTCATATTTGGTTTTGGAGTTATGATTATAAACCTTTCATATTTAGTATGACAGTTACACTGTTATATTAAATAAAAAAACTAACTTGTGTCTTTGCAAACCTTACAAAAGATCATTTTTCTAGTACAACTAACAAAAAAATATATCTCTAGCCATTATTAGCCATTTTGCATGTGTTGTTTAGAAGTTATGTTTGAATACATTTTTATTGCTTTTTTCACATTATCTCAGGAGTCTAAGACTATTATAGTCATATTGACTAAAAAACTACTTTTTGCATTTGCAAGATTTAAAAAGGCATATGTTTCGAGTAAAACTCCCAAAGATGCATTATTTCAGGCATTATTAGCCATTTTTCATGTGTGGTGTAGGAGTTATGTTTAAATAACTTTCATATTGAGTGTTACAGTATACAGTCATATTGAGTAAAACCTCATTTTTGTATTTGCAAACCATTGAAAAACAACTGTATCTAGTAAAACTCACATGTATTCAATATCACAGACATTTTTAGACATTTTGCACGTTTGGATTAGGAATTATGTTTGAATACATTTTTATTGCTTTGTTCGCATTATCTCAGGATTCTAAGTACATTACTGTCAAATTGAGTAACAAATCAAATTTTGTTTTTGCAAACCTTACCAAATGTTTTTTTTCTGGAAAACTCTCGAAGATGCATTTCTTCAGGCATTATTAGACATTTTGCATGTGTATTTTTGGAGTTATGTTTCAAAAACTGTCATTTTGAGTGTGACCAATATGAGGCCAGTAAAATCTAATATTTGTATTTGTGATTCTTTCCAAAATACCTGATTCTGCTAAAACTCACATAAATTCAATATTAAAGGCTTTTTAAGACAAATTTCATATTTGGTTTTGGAGTTATGATTATAAACCTTTCATATTTAGGATGACAGTTACACTGTTAAATTGAATAAAAAAACTAACTTGTTTCTTTGCAAACCTTACAAAAGATCATATTTCTAGTACAACTAACAAAAAAACATATCTCTAGGCATTATTAGCCATTTTGCATGTGTTGTTTAGAAGTTATGTTTGAATACATTTGTATTGCTTTTTTCGCATTATCTCAGGATTCTAAGACTATTATAGTCAAATTGAGTAAAAAACAACTTTTTGCATTTGCAAGATTTAAAAAAGCATATGTTTCGAGTAAAACTCCCAAATATGCATTATTTCAGGCATTATTAGCCATTTTTCATGTGTGGTGTAGGAGTTATGTTTAAATAACTGTCATATTGAGTGTTACAGTATACAGTCATATTGAGTAAAACCTCATTTTTGTATTTGCAAACCATAGAAAAACAACTGTATCTAGTAAAACTCACATGTATTCAATATCACAGGCATTTTTAGACATTTTGCACGTTTGGATTAGGAATTATGTTTGAATACATTTTTATTGCTTTTTTCGCATTATCTCAGGATTCTAAGTACATTACTGTCAAATTGAGTAACAAATCAAATTTTGTTTTTGCAAACCTTACCAAATGTTTTTTTTCTGGAAAACTCTCGAAGATGCATTTCTTCAGGCATTATTAGACATTTTGCATGTGTATTTTTGGAGTTATGTTTCAAAAACTGTCATTTTGAGTGTGACCAATATGAGGCCAGTAAAATCTAATATTTGTATTTGTGATTCTTTCCAAAATACCTGATTCTGCTAAAACTCACATAAATTCAATATTAAAGGCTTTTTAAGACAAATTTCATATTTGGTTTTGGAGTTATGATTATAAACCTTTCATATTTAGGATGACAGTTACACTGTTAAATTGAATAAAAAAAACTAACTTGTGTCTTTGCAAACCTTACAAAAGATCATTTTTCTAGTACAACTAACCAAAATACATATCTCTAGGCATTATTAGCCATTTTGCATGTGTTGTTTAGAAGTTATGTTTGAATACATTTTTATTGCTTTTTTCGCATTATTATCATGATTCTAAGAACATTATTGTCATATTGAGTAAAAAACAACTTTTTGCATTTGCAAGATTTAAAAAGGCATATGTTTCGAGTAAAACTCCCAAAGATGCATTATTTCAGGCATTAATAGCCATTTTTCTTGTGTGGTGTAGGAGTTATGTTTAAATAACTTTCATATTGAGTGTTACAGTATACAGTCATATTGAGTAAAACATCATTTTTGTATTTGCAAACCATTGAAAAACAACTGTATCTAGTAAAACTCACATGTATTCAATATCACAGACATTTTTAGACATTTTGCACGTTTGGATTAGGAATTATGTTTGAATACATTTTTATTGCTTTGTTCGCATTATCTCAGGATTCTAAGTACATTACTGTCAAATTGAGTAACAAATCAAATTTTGTTTTTGCAAACCTTACCAAATGTTTTTTTTTTTCTGGAAAACTCTCGAAGATGCATTTCTTCAGGCATTATTAGACATTTTGCATGTGTATTTTTGGAGTTATGTTTCAAAAACTGTCATTTTGAGTGTGACCAATATGAGTTCAGTAAAATCTAATATTTGTATTTGTGTTTCTTTCCAAAATACCTTATTCTGCTAAAACTTACATAAATTCAATATTAAAGGCTTTTTAAGACAAATTTCATATTTGGTTTTGGAGTTATGATTATAAACCTTTCATATTTAGTATGACATTTGCACTGTTATATTGAATAAAAAAACTAACTTGTTTCTTTGCAAACCTTACAAAAGATCATTTTTCTAGTACAACTAACAAAAATACATATCTCTAGGCATTATTAGCCATTTTGCATGTGTTGTTTAGAAGTTATGTTTGAATACATTTTCATTGCTTTTTTCGCATTATCTCATGATTCTAAGAACATTATTGTCATATTGAGTAAAAAACAACTTTTTGCATTTGCAAGATTTAAAAAGGCATATGTTTCGAGTAAAACTCCCAAAGATGCATTATTTCAGGCATTATTAGCCATTTTTCATGTGTGGTGTAGGAGTTATGTTTAAATAACTTTCATATTGAGTGTTACAGTATACAGTCATATTGAGTAAAACCTCATTTTTGTATTTGCAAACCATTGAAAAACAACTGTATCTAGTAAAACTCACATGTATTCAATATCACAGACATTTTTAGACATTTTGCACGTTTGGATTAGGAATTATGTTTGAATACATTTTTATTGCTTTGTTCGCATTATCTCAGGATTCTAAGTACATTACTGTCAAATTGAGTAACAAATCAAATTTTGTTTTTGCAAACCTTACCAAATGTTTTTTTTCTGGAAAACTCTCGAAGATGCATTTCTTCAGGCATTATTAGACATTTTGCATGTGTATTTTTGGAGTTATGTTTCAAAAACTGTCATTTTGAGTGTGACCAATATGAGGCCAGTAAAATCTAATATTTGTATTTGTGATTCTTTCCAAAATACCTGATTCTGCTAAAACTCACATAAATTCAATATTAAAGGCTTTTTAAGACAAATGTCATATTTGGTTTTTGGAGTTATGATTATAAACCTTTCATATTTAGGATGACATTTACACTGTTAAATTGAATAAAAAAACTAACTTGTGTCTTTGCAAACCTTACAAAAGATCATATTTCTAGTACAACTAACAAAAAAACATATCTCTAGGCATTAATAGCCATTTTGCATGTGTTGTTTAGAAGTTATGTTTGAATACATTTGTATTGCTTTTTTCGCATTATCTCAGGATTCTAAGACTATTATAGTCAAATTGAGTAAAAAACAACTTTTTGCATTTGCAAGATTTAAAAAAGCATATGTTTCGAGTAAAACTCCCAAAGATGCATTATTTCAGGCATTATTAGCCATTTTTCATGTGTGGTGTAGGAGTTATGTTTAAATAACTGTCATATTGAGTGTTACAGTATACAGTCATATTGAGTAAAACCTCATTTTTGTATTTGCAAACCATAGAAAAACAACTCTATCTAGTAAAACTCACATGTATTCAATATCACAGGCATTTTTAGACATTTTGCACGTTTGGATTAGGAATTATGTTTGAATACATTTTTATTGCTTTTTTCGCATTATCTCAGGATTCTAAGTACATTACTGTCAAATTGAGTAACAAATCAAATTTTGTTTTTGCAAACCTTACCAAATGTTTTTTTTTTTCAGGAAAACTCTCGAAGATGCATTTCTTCAGGCATTATTAGACATTTTGCATGTGTATTTTTGGAGTTATGTTTCAAAAACTGTCATTTTGAGTGTGACCAATATGAGGCCAGTAAAATCTAATATTTGTATTTGTGATTCTTTCCAAAATACCTGATTCTGCTAAAACTCACATAAATTCAATATTAAAGGCTTTTTAAGACAAATTTCATATTTGGTTTTGGAGTTATGATTATAAACCTTTCATATTTAGGATGACAGTTACACTGTTAAATTGAATAAAAAAACTAACTTGTGTCTTTGCAAACCTTACAAAAGATCATATTTCTAGTACAACTAACAAAAAAACATATCTCTAGGCATTATTAGCCATTTTGCATGTGTTGTTTAGAAGTTATGTTTGAATACATTTTTATTGCTTTTTTCGCATTATCTCAGGATTCTAAGACTATTATAGTCAAATTGAGTAAAAAACAACTTTTTGCATTTGCAAGATTTAAAAAAGCATATGTTTCGAGTAAAACTCCCAAAGATGCATTATTTCAGGCATTATTAGCCATTTTTCATGTGTGGTGTAGGAGTTATGTTTAAATAACTGTCATATTGAGTGTTACAGTATACAGTCATATTGAGTAAAACCTCATTTTTGTATTTGCAAACCATAGAAAAACAACTGTATCTAGTAAAACTCACATGTATTCAATATCACAGGAATTTTTAGACATTTAGCACGTTTGGATTAGGAATTATGTTTGAATACATTTTTATTGCTTTTTTCGCATTATCTCAGGATTCTAAGTACATTACTGTCAAATTGAGTAACAAATCAAATTATGTTTTTGCAAACCTTACCAAATGTTTTTTTTCTGGAAAACTCTCGAAGATGCATTTCTTCAGGCATTATTAGACATTTTGCATGTGTATTTTTGGAGTTATGTTTCAAAAACTGTCATTTTGAGTGTGACCAATATGAGGCCAGTAAAATCTAATATTTGTATTTGTGATTCTTTCCAAAATACCTGATTCTGCTAAAACTCACATAAATTCAATATTAAAGGCTTTTTAAGACAAATTTCATATTTGGTTTTGGAGTTATGATTATAAACCTTTCATATTTAGGATGACAGTTACACTGTTAAATTGAATAAAAAAACTAACTTGTGTCTTTGCAAACCTTACAAAAGATCATTTTTCTAGTACAACTAACCAAAATACATATCTCTAGGCATTATTAGCCATTTTGCATGTGTTGTTTAGAAGTTATGTTTGAATACATTTTTATTGCTTTTTTCGCATTATTATCATGATTCTAAGAACATTATTGTCATATTGAGTAAAAAACAACTTTTTGCATTTGCAAGATTTAAAAAGGCATATGTTTCGAGTAAAACTCCCAAAGATGCATTATTTCAGGCATTAATAGCCATTTTTCTTGTGTGGTGTAGGAGTTATGTTTAAATAACTTTCATATTGAGTGTTACAGTATACAGTCATATTGAGTAAAACATCATTTTTGTATTTGCAAACCATTGAAAAACAACTGTATCTAGTAAAACTCACATGTATTCAATATCACAGACATTTTTAGACATTTTGCACGTTTGGATTAGGAATTATGTTTGAATACATTTTTATTGCTTTGTTCGCATTATCTCAGGATTCTAAGTACATTACTGTCAAATTGAGTAACAAATCAAATTTTGTTTTTGCAAACCTTACCAAATGTTTTTTTTTTTCTGGAAAACTCTCGAAGATGCATTTCTTCAGGCATTATTAGACATTTTGCATGTGTATTTTTGGAGTTATGTTTCAAAAACTGTCATTTTGAGTGTGACCAATATGAGTTCAGTAAAATCTAATATTTGTATTTGTGTTTCTTTCCAAAATACCTTATTCTGCTAAAACTTACATAAATTCAATATTAAAGGCTTTTTAAGACAAATTTCATATTTGGTTTTGGAGTTATGATTATAAACCTTTCATATTTAGTATGACATTTGCACTGTTATATTGAATAAAAAAACTAACTTGTTTCTTTGCAAACCTTACAAAAGATCATTTTTCTAGTACAACTAACCAAAATACATATCTCTAGGCATTATTAGCCATTTTGCATGTGTTGTTTAGAAGTTATGTTTGAATACATTTTCATTGCTTTTTTCGCATTATCTCATGATTCTAAGAACATTATTGTCATATTGAGTAAAAAACAACTTTTTGCATTTGCAAGATTTAAAAAGGCATATGTTTCGAGTAAAACTCCCAAAGATGCATTATTTCAGGCATTATTAGCCATTTTTCATGTGTGGTGTAGGAGTTATGTTTAAATAACTTTCATATTGAGTGTTACAGTATACAGTCATATTGAGTAAAACCTCATTTTTGTATTTGCAAACCATAGAAAAACAACTGTATCTAGTAAAACTCACATGTATTCAATATCACAGGCATTTTTAGACATTTTGCACGTTTGGATTAGGAATTATGTTTGAATACATTTTTATTGCTTTTTTCGCATTATCTCAGGATTCTAAGTACATTACTGTCAAATTGAGTAACAAATCAAATTTTGTTTTTGCAAACCTTACCAAATGTTTTTTTTCTGGAAAACTCTCGAAGATGCATTTCTTCAGGCATTATTAGACATTTTGCATGTGTATTTTTGGAGTTATGTTTCAAAAACTGTCATTTTGAGTGTGACCAATATGAGGCCAGTAAAATCTAATATTTGTATTTGTGATTCTTTCCAAAATACCTGATTCTGCTAAAACTCACATAAATTCAATATTAAAGGCTTTTTAAGACAAATTTCATATTTGGTTTTGGAGTTATGATTATAAACCTTTCATATTTAGGATGACAGTTACACTGTTAAATTGATTAAAAAAACTAACTTGTGTCTTTGCAAACCTTACAAAAGATAATTTTTCTAGTACAACTAACCAAAATACATATCTCTAGGCATTATTAGCCATTTTGCATGTGTTGTTTAGAAGTTATGTTTGAATACATTTTTATTGCTTTTTTCGCATTATTATCATGATTCTAAGAACATTATTGTCATATTGAGTAAAAAACAACTTTTTGCATTTGCAAGATTTAAAAAGGCATATGTTTCGAGTAAAACTCCCAAAGATGCATTATTTCAGGCATTAATAGCCATTTTTCTTGTGTGGTGTAGGAGTTATGTTTAAATAACTTTCATATTGAGTGTTACAGTATACAGTCATATTGAGTAAAACATCATTTTTGTATTTGCAAACCATTGAAAAACAACTGTATCTAGTAAAACTCACATGTATTCAATATCACAGACATTTTTAGACATTTTGCACGTTTGGATTAGGAATTATGTTTGAATACATTTTTATTGCTTTGTTCGCATTATCTCAGGATTCTAAGTACATTACTGTCAAATTGAGTAACAAATCAAATTTTGTTTTTGCAAACCTTACCAAATGTTTTTTTTTTTCTGGAAAACTCTCGAAGATGCATTTCTTCAGGCATTATTAGACATTTTGCATGTGTATTTTTGGAGTTATGTTTCAAAAACTGTCATTTTGAGTGTGACCAATATGAGTTCAGTAAAATCTAATATTTGTATTTGTGTTTCTTTCCAAAATACCTTATTCTGCTAAAACTTACATAAATTCAATATTAAAGGCTTTTTAAGACAAATTTCATATTTGGTTTTGGAGTTATGATTATAAACCTTTCATATTTAGTATGACATTTGCACTGTTATATTGAATAAAAAAACTAACTTGTTTCTTTGCAAACCTTACAAAAGATCATTTTTCTAGTACAACTAACCAAAATACATATCTCTAGGCATTATTAGCCATTTTGCATGTGTTGTTTAGAAGTTATGTTTGAATACATTTTCATTGCTTTTTTCGCATTATCTCATGATTCTAAGAACATTATTGTCATATTGAGTAAAAAACAACTTTTTGCATTTGCAAGATTTAAAAAGGCATATGTTTCGAGTAAAACTCCCAAAGATGCATTATTTCAGGCATTATTAGCCATTTTTCATGTGTGGTGTAGGAGTTATGTTTAAATAACTTTCATATTGAGTGTTACAGTATACAGTCATATTGAGTAAAACCTCATTTTTGTATTTGCAAACCATTGAAAAACAACTGTATCTAGTAAAACTCACATGTATTCAATATCACAGACATTTTTAGACATTTTGCACGTTTGGATTAGGAATTATGTTTGAATACATTTTTATTGCTTTGTTCGCATTATCTCAGGATTCTAAGTACATTACTGTCAAATTGAGTAACAAATCAATTTTGTTTTTGCAAACCTTACCAAATGTTTTTTTCTGGAAAACTCTCGAAGATGCATTTCTTCAGGCATTATTAGACATTTTGCATGTGTATTTTTGGAGTTATGTTTCAAAAACTGTCATTTTGAGTGTGACCAATATGAGGCCAGTAAAATCTAATATTTGTATTTGTGATTCTTTCCAAAATACCTGATTCTGCTAAAACTCACATAAATTCAATATTAAAGGCTTTTTAAGACAAATGTCATATTTGGTTTTTGGAGTTATGATTATAAACCTTTCATATTTAGGATGACATTTACACTGTTAAATTGAATAAAAAAAACTAACTTGTGTCTTTGCAAACCTTACAAAAGATCATATTTCTAGTACAACTAACAAAAAAACATATCTCTAGGCATTAATAGCCATTTTGCATGTGTTGTTTAGAAGTTATGTTTGAATACATTTGTATTGCTTTTTTCACATTATCTCAGGATTCTAAGACTATTATAGTCAAATTGAGTAAAAAACAACTTTTTGCATTTGCAAGATTTAAAAAAGCATATGTTTCGAGTAAAACTCCCAAAGATGCATTATTTCAGGCATTATTAGCCATTTTTCATGTGTGGTGTAGGAGTTATGTTTAAATAACTGTCATATTGAGTGTTACAGTATACAGTCATATTGAGTAAAACCTCATTTTTGTATTTGCAAACCATAGAAAAACAACTGTATCTAGTAAAACTCACATGTATTCAATATCACAGGCATTTTTAGACATTTTGCACGTTTGGATTAGGAATTATGTTTGAATACATTTTTATTGCTTTTTTCGCATTATCTCAGGATTCTAAGTACATTACTGTCAAATTGAGTAACAAATCAAATTTTGTTTTTGCAAACCTTACCAAATGTTTTTTTTTTCAGGAAAACTCTCGAAGATGCATTTCTTCAGGCATTATTAGACATTTTGCATGTGTATTTTTGGAGTTATGTTTCAAAAACTGTCATTTTGAGTGTGACCAATATGAGGCCAGTAAAATCTAATATTTGTATTTGTGATTCTTTCCAAAATACCTGATTCTGCTAAAACTCACATAAATTCAATATTAAAGGCTTTTAAGACACATTTCATATTTGGTTTTGGAGTTATGATTATAAACCTTTCATATTTAGGATGACAGTTACACTGTTAAATTGAATAAAAAAACTAACTTGTGTCTTTGCAAACCTTACAAAAGATCATATTTCTAGTACAACTAACAAAAAAACATATCTATAGGCATTATTAGCCATTTTGCATGTGTTGTTTAGAAGTTATGTTTGAATACATTTTTATTGCTTTTTTCGCATTATCTCAGGATTCTAAGACTATTATAGTCATATTGAGTAAAAAACTACTTTTTGCATTTGCAAGATTTAAAAAAGCACATGTTTCGAGTAAAACTCCCAAAGATGCATTATTTCAGGCATTATTAGCCATTTTTCATGTGTGGCGTACGAGTTATGTTTAAATAACTGTCATTTTGAGTGTTACAGTATACAGTCATATTGAGTAAAACCTCATTTTTGTATTTGCAAACCATTGAAAAACAACTGTATCTAGTAAAACTCACATGTATTCAATATCACAGGCATTTTTAGACATTTTGCACGTTTGGATTAGGAATTATGTTTGAATACATTTTTATTGCTTTTTTCGCATTATCTCAGGATTCTAAGTACATTACTGTCAAATTGAGTAACAAATCAAATTTTGTTTTTGCAAACCTTACCAAATGTTTTTTTTTCTGGAAAACTCTCGAAGATGCATTTCTTCAGGCATTATTAGACATTTTGCATGTGTATTTTTGGAGTTATGTTTCAAAAACTGTCATTTTGAGTGTGACCAATATGAGTTCAGTAAAATCTAATATTTGTATTTGTGATTCTTTCCAAAATACCTGATTCTGCTAAAACTCACATAAATTCAATATTAAAGGCTTTTTAAGACAAATGTCATATTTGGTTTTGGAGTTATGATTATAAACCTTTCATATTTAGTATGACAGTTACACTGTTATATTAAATAAAAAAACTAACTTGTGTCTTTGCAAACCTTACAAAAGATCATTTTTCTAGTACAACAAACTAAAAAATATATCTCTAGGCATTATTAGCCATTTTGCATGTGTTGTTTAGAAGTTATGTTTGAATAAATTTTTATTGCTTTTTTCACATTATCTCAGGAGTCTAAGACTATTATAGTCATATTGACTAAAAAACAACTTTTTGCATTTGCAAGATTTAAAAAAGCATATGTTTCGAGTAAAACTCCCAAAGATGCATTATTTCAGGCATTATTAGCCATTTTTCATGTGTGGTGTAGGAGTTATGTTTAAATAACTGTCATATTGAGTGTTACAGTATACAGTCATATTGAGTAAAACCTCATTTTTGTATTTGCAAACCATAGAAAAACAACTGTATCTAGTAAAACTCACATGTATTCAATATCACAGGCATTTTTAGACATTTTGCACGTTTGGATTAGGAATTATGTTTGAATACATTTTTATTGCTTTTTTCGCATTATCTCAGGATTCTAAGTACATTACTGTCAAATTGAGTAACAAATCAAATTTTGTTTTTGCAAACCTTACCAAATGTTTTTTTTTTTCAGGAAAACTCTCGAAGATGCATTTCTTCAGGCATCATTAGACATTTTGCATGTGTATTTTTGGAGTTATGTTTCAAAAACTGTCATTTTGAGTGTGACCAATATGAGGCCAGTAAAATCTAATATTTGTATTTGTGATTCTTTCCAAAATACCTGATTCTGCTAAAACTCACATAAATTCAATATTAAAGGCTTTTTAAGACACATTTCATATTTGGTTTTGGAGTTATGATTATAAACCTTTCATATTTAGGATGACAGTTACACTGTTAAATTGAATAAAAAAACTAACTTGTGTCTTTGCAAACCTTACAAAAGATCATATTTCTAGTACAACTAACAAAAAAACAAATCTATAGGCATTATTAGCCATTTTGCATGTGTTGTTTAGAAGTTATGTTTGAATACATTTTTATTGCTTTTTTCGCATTATCTCAGGATTCTAAGACTATTATAGTCATATTGAGTAAAAAACTACTTTTTGCATTTGCAAGATTTAAAAAAGCACATGTTTCGAGTAAAACTCCCAAAGATGCATTATTTCAGGCATTATTAGCCATTTTTCATGTGTGGCGTACGAGTTATGTTTAAATAACTGTCATATTGAGTGTTACAGTATACAGTTATATTGAGTAAAACCTCATTTTTGTATTTGCAAACCATTGAAAAACAACTGTATCTAGTAAAACTCACATGTATTCAATATCACAGGCATTTTTAGACATTTTGCACGTTTGGATTAGGAATTATGTTTGAATACATTTTTATTGCTTTTTTCGCATTATCTCAGGATTCTAAGTACATTACTGTCAAATTGAGTAACAAATCAAATTTTGTTTTTGCAAACCTAACCAAATGTTTTTTTTCTGGAAAACTCTCGAAGATGCATTTCTTCAGGCATTATTAGACATTTTGCATGTGTATTTTTGGAGTTATGTTTCAAAAACTGTCATTTTGAGTGTGACCAATATGAGGCCAGTAAAATCTTATATTTGTATTTGTGATTCTTTCCAAAATACCTGATTCTGCTAAAACTCACATAAATTCAATATTAAAGGCTTTTTAAGACAAATTTCATAATTGGTTTTGGAGTTATGATTATAAACCTTTCATATTTAGGATGACAGTTACACTGTTAAATTGAATAAAAAAACTAACTTGTGTCTTTGCAAACCTTACAAAAGATCGTATTTCTAGTACAACTAACAAAAAAACATATTTCTAGGCATTATTAGCCATTTTGCATGTGTTGTTTAGAAGTTATGTTTGAATACATTTTTATTGCTTTTTTCGCATTATCTCAGGATTCTAAGACTATTATAGTCATATTGAGTAAAAAACAACTTTTTGCATTTGCAAGATTTAAAAAACCATATGTTTCGAGTAAAACTCCCAAAGATGCATTATTTCAGGCATTATTAGCCATTTTTCATGTGTGGTGTAGGAGTTATGTTTAAATAACTGTCATATTGAGTGTTACAGTATACAGTTATATTGAGTAAAACCTCATTTTTGTATTTGCAAACCATTGAAAAACAACTGTATCTAGTAAAACTCACATGTATTCAATATCACAGGCATTTTTAGACATTTTGCACGTTTGGATTAGGATTTATGTTTGAATACATTTTTATTGCTTTTTTCGCATTATCTTAGGGTTCTAAGTACATTACTGTCAAATTGAGTAACAAATCAAATTTTGTTTTTGCAAACCTTACCAAATGTTTTTTTTCTGGAAAACTCTCGAAGATGCATTTCTTCAGGCATTATTAGACATTTTGCATGTGTATTTTTGGAGTTATGTTTCAAAAACTGTCATTTTGAGTGTGACCAATATGAGGCCAGTAAAATCTAATATTTGTATTTGTGATTCTTTCCAAAATACCTGATTCTGCTAAAACTCACATAAATTCAATATTAAAGGCTTTTTAAGACAAATGTCATATTTGGTTTTGGAGTTATGATTATAAACCTTTCATATTTAGGATGACAGTTACACTGTTAAATTGAATAAAAAAACTAACTTGTGTCTTTGCAAACCTTACAAACGATCATATTTCTAGTACAACTAACAAAAAAACATATCTCTAGGCATTATTAGCCATTTTGCATGTGTTGTTTAGAAGTTATGTTTGAATACATTTGTATTGCTTTTTTCGCATTATCTCAGGATTCTAAGACTATTATAGTCAAATTGAGTAAAAAACAACTTTTTGCATTTGCAAGATTTAAAAAAGCATATGTTTCGAGTAAAACTCCCAAAGATGCATTATTTCAGGCATTATTAGCCATTTTTCATGTGTGGTGTAGGAGTTATGTTTAAATAACTGTCATATTGAGTGTTACAGTATACAGTCATATTGAGTAAAACCTCATTTTTGTATTTGCAAACCATAGAAAAACAACTGTATCTAGTAAAACTCACATGTATTCAATATCACAGGCATTTTTAGACATTTTGCACGTTTGGATTAGGAATTATGTTTGAATACATTTTTATTGCTTTTTTCGCATTATCTCAGGATTCTAAGTACATTACTGTCAAATTGAGTAACAAATCAAATTTTGTTTTTGCAAACCTTACCAAATGTTTTTTTTTTTCAGGAAAACTCTCGAAGATGCATTTCTTCAGGCATTATTAGACATTTTGCATGTGTATTTTTGGAGTTATGTTTCAAAAACTGTCATTTTGAGTGTGACCAATATGAGGCCAGTAAAATCTAATATTTGTATTTGTGATTCTTTCCAAAATACCTGATTCTGCTAAAACTCACATAAATTCAATATTAAAGGCTTTTTAAGACAAATTTCATATTTGGTTTTGGAGTTATGATTATAAACCTTTCATATTTAGGATGACAGTTACACTGTTAAATTGAATAAAAAAACTAACTTGTGTCTTTGCAAACCTTACAAAAGATCATATTTCTAGTACAACTAACAAAAAAACATATCTCTAGGCATTATTAGCCATTTTGCATGTGTTGTTTAGAAGTTATGTTTGAATACATTTTTATTGCTTTTTTCGCATTATCTCAGGATTCTAAGACTATTATAGTCAAATTGAGTAAAAAACAACTTTTTGCATTTGCAAGATTTAAAAAAGCATATGTTTCGAGTAAAACTCCCAAAGATGCATTATTTCAGGCATTATTAGCCATTTTTCATGTGTGGTGTAGGAGTTATGTTTAAATAACTGTCATATTGAGTGTTACAGTATACAGTCATATTGAGTAAAACCTCATTTTTGTATTTGCAAACCATAGAAAAACAACTGTATCTAGTAAAACTCACATGTATTCAATATCACAGGAATTTTTAGACATTTAGCACGTTTGGATTAGGAATTATGTTTGAATACATTTTTATTGCTTTTTTCGCATTATCTCAGGATTCTAAGTACATTACTGTCAAATTGAGTAACAAATCAAATTATGTTTTTGCAAACCTTACCAAATGTTTTTTTTCTGGAAAACTCTCGAAGATGCATTTCTTCAGGCATTATTAGACATTTTGCATGTGTATTTTTGGAGTTATGTTTCAAAAACTGTCATTTTGAGTGTGACCAATATGAGGCCAGTAAAATCTAATATTTGTATTTGTGATTCTTTCCAAAATACCTGATTCTGCTAAAACTCACATAAATTCAATATTAAAGGCTTTTTAAGACAAATTTCATATTTGGTTTTGGAGTTATGATTATAAACCTTTCATATTTAGGATGACAGTTACACTGTTAAATTGAATAAAAAAAACTAACTTGTGTCTTTGCAAACCTTACAAAAGATCATTTTTCTAGTACAACTAACCAAAAAACATATCTCTAGGTATTATTAGCCATTTTGCATGTGTTGTTTAGAAGTTATGTTTGAATACATTTTTATTGCTTTTTTCGCATTATCTCAGGATTCTAAGACTATTATAGTCATATTGAGTAAAAAACTACTTTTTGCATTTGCAAGATTTAAAAAAGCATATGTTTCGAGTAAAACTCCCAAAGATGCATTATTTCAGGCATTATTAGCCATTTTTCATGTGTGGTGTAGGAGTTATGTTTAAATAACTGTCATTTTGAGTGTTACAGTATACAGTCATATTGAGTAAAACCTCATTTTTGTATTTGCAAACCATTGAAAAACAACTGTATCTAGTAAAACTCACATGTATTCAATATCACAGGCATTTTTAGACATTTTGCACGTTTGGATTAGGAATTATGTTTGAATACATTTTTATTGCTTTTTTCGCATTATCTCAGGATTCTAAGTACATTACTGTCAAATTGAGTAACAAATCAAATTTTGTTTTTGCAAACCTTACCAAATGTTTTTTTTTCTGGAAAACTCTCGAAGATGCATTTCTTCAGGCATTATTAGACATTTTGCATGTGTATTTTTGGAGTTATGTTTCAAAAACTGTCATTTTGAGTGTGACCAATATGAGTTCAGTAAAATCTAATATTTGTATTTGTGATTCTTTCCAAAATACCTGATTCTGCTAAAACTCACATAAATTCAATATTAAAGGCTTTTTAAGACAAATGTCATATTTGGTTTTGGAGTTATGATTATAAACCTTTCATATTTAGTATGACAGTTACACTGTTATATTAAATAAAAAAACTAACTTGTGTCTTTGCAAACCTTACAAAAGATCATTTTTCTAGTACAACAAACTAAAAAATATATCTCTAGGCATTATTAGCCATTTTGCATGTGTTGTTTAGAAGTTATGTTTGAATAAATTTTTATTGCTTTTTTCACATTATCTCAGGAGTCTAAGACTATTATAGTCATATTGACTAAAAAACAACTTTTTGCATTTGCAAGATTTAAAAAAGCATATGTTTCGAGTAAAACTCCCAAAGATGCATTATTTCAGGCATTATTAGCCATTTTTCATGTGTGGTGTAGGAGTTATGTTTAAATAACTGTCATATTGAGTGTTACAGTATACAGTCATATTGAGTAAAACCTCATTTTTGTATTTGCAAACCATAGAAAAACAACTGTATCTAGTAAAACTCACATGTATTCAATATCACAGGCATTTTTAGACATTTTGCACGTTTGGATTAGGAATTATGTTTGAATACATTTTTATTGCTTTTTTCGCATTATCTCAGGATTCTAAGTACATTACTGTCAAATTGAGTAACAAATCAAATTTTGTTTTTGCAAACCTTACCAAATGTTTTTTTTTTTCAGGAAAACTCTCGAAGATGCATTTCTTCAGGCATCATTAGACATTTTGCATGTGTATTTTTGGAGTTATGTTTCAAAAACTGTCATTTTGAGTGTGACCAATATGAGGCCAGTAAAATCTAATATTTGTATTTGTGATTCTTTCCAAAATACCTGATTCTGCTAAAACTCACATAAATTCAATATTAAAGGCTTTTTAAGACACATTTCATATTTGGTTTTGGAGTTATGATTATAAACCTTTCATATTTAGGATGACAGTTACACTGTTAAATTGAATAAAAAAACTAACTTGTGTCTTTGCAAACCTTACAAAAGATCATATTTCTAGTACAACTAACAAAAAAACATATCTATAGGCATTATTAGCCATTTTGCATGTGTTGTTTAGAAGTTATGTTTGAATACATTTTTATTGCTTTTTTCGCATTATCTCAGGATTCTAAGACTATTATAGTCATATTGAGTAAAAAACTACTTTTTGCATTTGCAAGATTTAAAAAAGCACATGTTTCGAGTAAAACTCCCAAAGATGCATTATTTCAGGCATTATTAGCCATTTTTCATGTGTGGCGTACGAGTTATGTTTAAATAACTGTCATATTGAGTGTTACAGTATACAGTTATATTGAGTAAAACCTCATTTTTGTATTTGCAAACCATTGAAAAACAACTGTATCTAGTAAAACTCACATGTATTCAATATCACAGGCATTTTTAGACATTTTGCACGTTTGGATTAGGAATTATGTTTGAATACATTTTTATTGCTTTTTTCGCATTATCTCAGGATTCTAAGTACATTACTGTCAAATTGAGTAACAAATCAAATTTTGTTTTTGCAAACCTAACCAAATGTTTTTTTTCTGGAAAACTCTCGAAGATGCATTTCTTCAGGCATTATTAGACATTTTGCATGTGTATTTTTGGAGTTATGTTTCAAAAACTGTCATTTTGAGTGTGACCAATATGAGGCCAGTAAAATCTTATATTTGTATTTGTGATTCTTTCCAAAATACCTGATTCTGCTAAAACTCACATAAATTCAATATTAAAGGCTTTTTAAGACAAATTTCATAATTGGTTTTGGAGTTATGATTATAAACCTTTCATATTTAGGATGACAGTTACACTGTTAAATTGAATAAAAAAACTAACTTGTGTCTTTGCAAACCTTACAAAAGATCGTATTTCTAGTACAACTAACAAAAAAACATATCTCTAGGCATTATTAGCCATTTTGCATGTGTTGTTTAGAAGTTATGTTTGAATACATTTTTATTGCTTTTTTCGCATTATCTCAGGATTCTAAGACTATTATAGTCATATTGAGTAAAAAACAACTTTTTGCATTTGCAAGATTTAAAAAACCATATGTTTCGAGTAAAACTCCCAAAGATGCATTATTTCAGGCATTATTAGCCATTTTTCATGTGTGGTGTAGGAGTTATGTTTAAATAACTGTCATATTGAGTGTTACAGTATACAGTTATATTGAGTAAAACCTCATTTTTGTATTTGCAAACCATTGAAAAACAACTGTATCTAGTAAAACTCACATGTATTCAATATCACAGGCATTTTTAGACATTTTGCACGTTTGGATTAGGAATTATGTTTGAATACATTTTTATTGCTTTTTTCGCATTATCTTAGGATTCTAAGTACATTACTGTCAAATTGAGTAACAAATCAAATTTTGTTTTTGCAAACCTTACCAAATGTTTTTTTTCTGGAAAACTCTCGAAGATGCATTTCTTCAGGCATTATTAGACATTTTGCATGTGTATTTTTGGAGTTATGTTTCAAAAACTGTCATTTTGAGTGTGACCAATATGAGGCCAGTAAAATCTAATATTTGTATTTGTGATTCTTTCCAAAATACCTGATTCTGCTAAAACTCACATAAATTCAATATTAAAGGCTTTTTAAGACAAATGTCATATTTGGTTTTGGAGTTATGATTATAAACCTTTCATATTTAGTATGACAGTTACACTGTTATATTAAATAAAAAAACTAACTTGTGTCATTGCAAACCTTACAAAAGATCATTTTTCTAGTACAACAAACAAAAAAATATATCTCTAGGCATTATTAGCCATTTTGCATGTGTTGTTTAGAAGTTATGTTTGAATACATTTTTATTGCTTTTTTCACATTATCTCAGGAGTCTAAGACTATTATAGTCATATTGACTAAAAAACTACTTTTTGCATTTGCAAGATTTAAAAAGGCATATGTTTCGAGTAAAACTCCCAAAGATGCATTATTTCAGGCATTATTAGCCATTTTTCATGTGTGGTGTAGGAGTTATGTTTAAATAACTGTCATATTGAGTGTTACAGTATACAGTCATATTGAGTAAAACCTCATTTTTGTATTTGCAAACCATTGAAAAACAACTGTATCTAGCAAAACTCACATGTATTCAATATCACAGACATTTTTAGACATTTTGCACGTTTGGATTAGGAATTATGTTTGAATACATTTTTATTGCTTTGTTCGCATTATCTCAGGATTCTAAGTACATTACTGTCAAATTGAGTAACAAATCAAATTTTGTTTTTGCAAACCTTACCAAATGTTTTTTTTCTGGAAAACTCTCGAAGATGCATTTCTTCAGGCATTATTAGACATTTTGCATGTGTATTTTTGGAGTTATGTTTCAAAAACTGTCATTTTGAGTGTGACCAATATGAGGCCAGTAAAATCTAATATTTGTATTTGTGATTCTTTCCAAAATACCTGATTCTGCTAAAACTCACATAAATTCAATATTAAAGGCTTTTTAAGACAAATGTCATATTTGGTTTTGGAGTTATGATTATAAACCTTTCATATTTAGGATGACAGTTACACTGTTAAATTGAATAAAAAAACTAACTTGTGTCTTTGCAAACCTTACAAACGATCATATTTCTAGTACAACTAACAAAAAAACATATCTCTAGGCATTATTAGCCATTTTGCATGTGTTGTTTAGAAGTTATGTTTGAATACATTTGTATTGCTTTTTTCGCATTATCTCAGGATTCTAAGACTATTATAGTCAAATTGAGTAAAAAACAACTTTTTGCATTTGCAAGATTTAAAAAAGCATATGTTTCGAGTAAAACTCCCAAAGATGCATTATTTCAGGCATTATTAGCCATTTTTCATGTGTGGTGTAGGAGTTATGTTTAAATAACTGTCATATTGAGTGTTACAGTATACAGTCATATTGAGTAAAACCTCATTTTTGTATTTGCAAACCATAGAAAAACAACTGTATCTAGTAAAACTCACATGTATTCAATATCACAGGCATTTTTAGACATTTTGCACGTTTGGATTAGGAATTATGTTTGAATACATTTTTATTGCTTTTTTCGCATTATCTCAGGATTCTAAGTACATTACTGTCAAATTGAGTAACAAATCAAATTTTGTTTTTGCAAACCTTACCAAATGTTTTTTTTTTTCAGGAAAACTCTCGAAGATGCATTTCTTCAGGCATTATTAGACATTTTGCATGTGTATTTTTGGAGTTATGTTTCAAAAACTGTCATTTTGAGTGTGACCAATATGAGGCCAGTAAAATCTAATATTTGTATTTGTGATTCTTTCCAAAATACCTGATTCTGCTAAAACTCACATAAATTCAATATTAAAGGCTTTTTAAGACAAATTTCATATTTGGTTTTGGAGTTATGATTATAAACCTTTCATATTTAGGATGACAGTTACACTGTTAAATTGAATAAAAAAACTAACTTGTGTCTTTGCAAACCTTACAAAAGATCATATTTCTAGTACAACTAACAAAAAAACATATCTCTAGGCATTATTAGCCATTTTGCATGTGTTGTTTAGAAGTTATGTTTGAATACATTTTTATTGCTTTTTTCGCATTATCTCAGGATTCTAAGACTATTATAGTCAAATTGAGTAAAAAACAACTTTTTGCATTTGCAAGATTTAAAAAAGCATATGTTTCGAGTAAAACTCCCAAAGATGCATTATTTCAGGCATTATTAGCCATTTTTCATGTGTGGTGTAGGAGTTATGTTTAAATAACTGTCATATTGAGTGTTACAGTATACAGTCATATTGAGTAAAACCTCATTTTTGTATTTGCAAACCATAGAAAAACAACTGTATCTAGTAAAACTCACATGTATTCAATATCACAGGAATTTTTAGACATTTAGCACGTTTGGATTAGGAATTATGTTTGAATACATTTTTATTGCTTTTTTCGCATTATCTCAGGATTCTAAGTACATTACTGTCAAATTGAGTAACAAATCAAATTATGTTTTTGCAAACCTTACCAAATGTTTTTTTTCTGGAAAACTCTCGAAGATGCATTTCTTCAGGCATTATTAGACATTTTGCATGTGTATTTTTGGAGTTATGTTTCAAAAACTGTCATTTTGAGTGTGACCAATATGAGGCCAGTAAAATCTAATATTTGTATTTGTGATTCTTTCCAAAATACCTGATTCTGCTAAAACTCACATAAATTCAATATTAAAGGCTTTTTAAGACAAATTTCATATTTGGTTTTGGAGTTATGATTATAAACCTTTCATATTTAGGATGACAGTTACACTGTTAAATTGAATAAAAAAACTAACTTGTGTCTTTGCAAACCTTACAAAAGATCATTTTTCTAGTACAACTAACCAAAAAACATATCTCTAGGTATTATTAGCCATTTTGCATGTGTTGTTTAGAAGTTATGTTTGAATACATTTTTATTGCTTTTTTCGCATTATCTCAGGATTCTAAGACTATTATAGTCATATTGAGTAAAAAACTACTTTTTGCATTTGCAAGATTTAAAAAAGCATATGTTTCGAGTAAAACTCCCAAAGATGCATTATTTCAGGCATTATTAGCCATTTTTCATGTGTGGTGTAGGAGTTATGTTTAAATAACTGTCATTTTGAGTGTTACAGTATACAGTCATATTGAGTAAAACCTCATTTTTGTATTTGCAAACCATTGAAAAACAACTGTATCTAGTAAAACTCACATGTATTCAATATCACAGGCATTTTTAGACATTTTGCACGTTTGGATTAGGAATTATGTTTGAATACATTTTTATTGCTTTTTTCGCATTATCTCAGGATTCTAAATACATTACTGTCAAATTGAGTAACAAATCAAATTTTGTTTTTGCAAACCTTACCAAATGTTTTTTTTTCTGGAAAACTCTCGAAGATGCATTTCTTCAGGCATTATTAGACATTTTGCATGTGTATTTTTGGAGTTATGTTTCAAAAACTGTCATTTTGAGTGTGACCAATATGAGTTCAGTAAAATCTAATATTTGTATTTGTGATTCTTTCCAAAATACCTGATTCTGCTAAAACTCACATAAATTCAATATTAAAGGCTTTTTAAGACAAATTTCATAATTGGTTTTGGAGTTATGATTATAAACCTTTCATATTTAGGATGACAGTTACACTGTTAAATTGAATAAAAAAACTAACTTGTGTCTTTGCAAACCTTACAAAAGATCGTATTTCTAGTACAACTAACAAAAAAACATATCTCTAGGCATTATTAGCCATTTTGCATGTGTTGTTTAGAAGTTATGTTTGAATACATTTTTATTGCTTTTTTCGCATTATCTCAGGATTCTAAGACTATTATAGTCATATTGAGTAAAAAACAACTTTTTGCATTTGCAAGATTTAAAAAACCATATGTTTCGAGTAAAACTCCCAAAGATGCATTATTTCAGGCATTATTAGCCATTTTTCATGTGTGGTGTAGGAGTTATGTTTAAATAACTGTCATATTGAGTGTTACAGTATACAGTTATATTGAGTAAAACCTCATTTTTGTATTTGCAAACCATTGAAAAACAACTGTATCTAGTAAAACTCACATGTATTCAATATCACAGGCATTTTTAGACATTTTGCACGTTTGGATTAGGATTTATGTTTGAATACATTTTTATTGCTTTTTTCGCATTATCTTAGGATTCTAAGTACATTACTGTCAAATTGAGTAACAAATCAAATTTTGTTTTTGCAAACCTTACCAAATGTTTTTTTTCTGGAAAACTCTCGAAGATGCATTTCTTCAGGCATTATTAGACATTTTGCATGTGTATTTTTGGAGTTATGTTTCAAAAACTGTCATTTTGAGTGTGACCAATATGAGGCCAGTAAAATCTAATATTTGTATTTGTGATTCTTTCCAAAATACCTGATTCTGCTAAAACTCACATAAATTCAATATTAAAGGCTTTTTAAGACAAATGTCATATTTGGTTTTGGAGTTATGATTATAAACCTTTCATATTTAGTATGACAGTTACACTGTTATATTAAATAAAAAAACTAACTTGTGTCATTGCAAACCTTACAAAAGATCATTTTTCTAGTACAACAAACAAAAAAATATATCTCTAGGCATTATTAGCCATTTTGCATGTGTTGTTTAGAAGTTATGTTTGAATACATTTTTATTGCTTTTTTCACATTATCTCAGGAGTCTAAGACTATTATAGTCATATTGACTAAAAAACTACTTTTTGCATTTGCAAGATTTAAAAAGGCATATGTTTCGAGTAAAACTCCCAAAGATGCATTATTTCAGGCATTATTAGCCATTTTTCATGTGTGGTGTAGGAGTTATGTTTAAATAACTGTCATATTGAGTGTTACAGTATACAGTCATATTGAGTAAAACCTCATTTTTGTATTTGCAAACCATTGAAAAACAACTGTATCTAGCAAAACTCACATGTATTCAATATCACAGACATTTTTAGACATTTTGCACGTTTGGATTAGGAATTATGTTTGAATACATTTTTATTGCTTTGTTCGCATTATCTCAGGATTCTAAGTACATTACTGTCAAATTGAGTAACAAATCAAATTTTGTTTTTGCAAACCTTACCAAATGTTTTTTTTCTGGAAAACTCTCGAAGATGCATTTCTTCAGGCATTATTAGACATTTTGCATGTGTATTTTTGGAGTTATGTTTCAAAAACTGTCATTTTGAGTGTGACCAATATGAGGCCAGTAAAATCTAATATTTGTATTTGTGATTCTTTCCAAAATACCTGATTCTGCTAAAACTCACATAAATTCAATATTAAAGGCTTTTTAAGACAAATGTCATATTTGGTTTTGGAGTTATGATTATAAACCTTTCATATTTAGGATGACAGTTACACTGTTAAATTGAATAAAAAAACTAACTTGTGTCTTTGCAAACCTTACAAACGATCATATTTCTAGTACAACTAACAAAAAAACATATCTCTAGGCATTATTAGCCATTTTGCATGTGTTGTTTAGAAGTTATGTTTGAATACATTTGTATTGCTTTTTTCGCATTATCTCAGGATTCTAAGACTATTATAGTCAAATTGAGTAAAAAACAACTTTTTGCATTTGCAAGATTTAAAAAAGCATATGTTTCGAGTAAAACTCCCAAAGATGCATTATTTCAGGCATTATTAGCCATTTTTCATGTGTGGTGTAGGAGTTATGTTTAAATAACTGTCATATTGAGTGTTACAGTATACAGTCATATTGAGTAAAACCTCATTTTTGTATTTGCAAACCATAGAAAAACAACTGTATCTAGTAAAACTCACATGTATTCAATATCACAGGCATTTTTAGACATTTTGCACGTTTGGATTAGGAATTATGTTTGAATACATTTTTATTGCTTTTTTCGCATTATCTCAGGATTCTAAGTACATTACTGTCAAATTGAGTAACAAATCAAATTTTGTTTTTGCAAACCTTACCAAATGTTTTTTTTTTTCAGGAAAACTCTCGAAGATGCATTTCTTCAGGCATTATTAGACATTTTGCATGTGTATTTTTGGAGTTATGTTTCAAAAACTGTCATTTTGAGTGTGACCAATATGAGGCCAGTAAAATCTAATATTTGTATTTGTGATTCTTTCCAAAATACCTGATTCTGCTAAAACTCACATAAATTCAATATTAAAGGCTTTTTAAGACAAATTTCATATTTGGTTTTGGAGTTATGATTATAAACCTTTCATATTTAGGATGACAGTTACACTGTTAAATTGAATAAAAAAACTAACTTGTGTCTTTGCAAACCTTACAAAAGATCATATTTCTAGTACAACTAACAAAAAAACATATCTCTAGGCATTATTAGCCATTTTGCATGTGTTGTTTAGAAGTTATGTTTGAATACATTTTTATTGCTTTTTTCGCATTATCTCAGGATTCTAAGACTATTATAGTCAAATTGAGTAAAAAACAACTTTTTGCATTTGCAAGATTTAAAAAAGCATATGTTTCGAGTAAAACTCCCAAAGATGCATTATTTCAGGCATTATTAGCCATTTTTCATGTGTGGTGTAGGAGTTATGTTTAAATAACTGTCATATTGAGTGTTACAGTATACAGTCATATTGCGTAAAACCTCATTTTTGTATTTGCAAACCATAGAAAAACAACTGTATCTAGTAAAACTCACATGTATTCAATATCACAGGAATTTTTAGACATTTAGCACGTTTGGATTAGGAATTATGTTTGAATACATTTTTATTGCTTTTTTCGCATTATCTCAGGATTCTAAGTACATTACTGTCAAATTGAGTAACAAATCAAATTATGTTTTTGCAAACCTTACCAAATGTTTTTTTTCTGGAAAACTCTCGAAGATGCATTTCTTCAGGCATTATTAGACATTTTGCATGTGTATTTTTGGAGTTATGTTTCAAAAACTGTCATTTTGAGTGTGACCAATATGAGGCCAGTAAAATCTAATATTTGTATTTGTGATTCTTTCCAAAATACCTGATTCTGCTAAAACTCACATAAATTCAATATTAAAGGCTTTTTAAGACAAATTTCATATTTGGTTTTGGAGTTATGATTATAAACCTTTCATATTTAGGATGACAGTTACACTGTTAAATTGAATAAAAAAACTAACTTGTGTCTTTGCAAACCTTACAAAAGATCAGTTTTCTAGTACAACTAACCAAAAAACATATCTCTAGGTATTATTAGCCATTTTGCATGTGTTGTTTAGAAGTTATGTTTGAATACATTTTTATTGCTTTTTTCGCATTATCTCAGGATTCTAAGACTATTATAGTCATATTGAGTAAAAAACTACTTTTTGCATTTGCAAGATTTAAAAAAGCATATGTTTCGAGTAAAACTCCCAAAGATGCATTATTTCAGGCATTATTAGCCATTTTTCATGTGTGGTGTAGGAGTTATGTTTAAATAACTGTCATTTTGAGTGTTACAGTATACAGTCATATTGAGTAAAACCTCATTTTTGTATTTGCAAACCATTGAAAAACAACTGTATCTAGTAAAACTCACATGTATTCAATATCACAGGCATTTTTAGACATTTTGCACGTTTGGATTAGGAATTATGTTTGAATACATTTTTATTGCTTTTTTCGCATTATCTCAGGATTCTAAGTACATTACTGTCAAATTGAGTAACAAATCAAATTTTGTTTTTGCAAACCTTACCAAATGTTTTTTTTTCTGGAAAACTCTCGAAGATGCATTTCTTCAGGCATTATTAGACATTTTGCATGTGTATTTTTGGAGTTATGTTTCAAAAACTGTCATTTTGAGTGTGACCAATATGAGTTCAGTAAAATCTAATATTTGTATTTGTGATTCTTTCCAAAATACCTGATTCTGCTAAAACTCACATAAATTCAATATTAAAGGCTTTTTAAGACAAATGTCATATTTGGTTTTGGAGTTATGATTATAAACCTTTCATATTTAGTATGACAGTTACACTGTTATATTAAATAAAAAAACTAACTTGTGTCTTTGCAAACCTTACAAAAGATCATTTTTCTAGTACAACAAACTAAAAAATATATCTCTAGACATTATTAGCCATTTTGCATGTGTTGTTTAGAAGTTATGTTTGAATAAATTTTTATTGCTTTTTTCACATTATCTCAGGAGTCTAAGACTATTATAGTCATATTGACTAAAAAACAACTTTTTGCATTTGCAAGATTTAAAAAAGCATATGTTTCGAGTAAAACTCCCAAAGATGCATTATTTCAGGCATTATTAGCCATTTTTCATGTGTGGTGTAGGAGTTATGTTTAAATAACTGTCATATTGAGTGTTACAGTATACAGTCATATTGAGTAAAACCTCATTTTTGTATTTGCAAACCATAGAAAAACAACTGTATCTAGTAAAACTCACATGTATTCAATATCACAGGCATTTTTAGACATTTTGCACGTTTGGATTAGGAATTATGTTTGAATACATTTTTATTGCTTTTTTCGCATTATCTCAGGATTCTAAGTACATTACTGTCAAATTGAGTAACAAATCAAATTTTGTTTTTGCAAACCTTACCAAATGTTTTTTTTTTTCAGGAAAACTCTCGAAGATGCATTTCTTCAGGCATCATTAGACATTTTGCATGTGTATTTTTGGAGTTATGTTTCAAAAACTGTCATTTTGAGTGTGACCAATATGAGGCCAGTAAAATCTAATATTTGTATTTGTGATTCTTTCCAAAATACCTGATTCTGCTAAAACTCACATAAATTCAATATTAAAGGCTTTTTAAGACACATTTCATATTTGGTTTTGGAGTTATGATTATAAACCTTTCATATTTAGGATGACAGTTACACTGTTAAATTGAATAAAAAAACTAACTTGTGTCTTTGCAAACCTTACAAAAGATCATATTTCTAGTACAACTAACAAAAAAACATATCTATAGGCATTATTAGCCATTTTGCATGTGTTGTTTAGAAGTTATGTTTGAATACATTTTTATTGCTTTTTTCGCATTATCTCAGGATTCTAAGACTATTATAGTCATATTGAGTAAAAAACTACTTTTTGCATTTGCAAGATTTAAAAAAGCACATGTTTCGAGTAAAACTCCCAAAGATGCATTATTTCAGGCATTATTAGCCATTTTTCATGTGTGGCGTACGAGTTATGTTTAAATAACTGTCATATTGAGTGTTACAGTATACAGTTATATTGAGTAAAACCTCATTTTTGTATTTGCAAACCATTGAAAAACAACTGTATCTAGTAAAACTCACATGTATTCAATATCACAGGCATTTTTAGACATTTTGCACGTTTGGATTAGGAATTATGTTTGAATACATTTTTATTGCTTTTTTCGCATTATCTCAGGATTCTAAGTACATTACTGTCAAATTGAGTAACAAATCAAATTTTGTTTTTGCAAACCTAACCAAATGTTTTTTTTCTGGAAAACTCTCGAAGATGCATTTCTTCAGGCATTATTAGACATTTTGCATGTGTATTTTTGGAGTTATGTTTCAAAAACTGTCATTTTGAGTGTGACCAATATGAGGCCAGTAAAATCTTATATTTGTATTTGTGATTCTTTCCAAAATACCTGATTCTGCTAAAACTCACATAAATTCAATATTAAAGGCTTTTTAAGACAAATTTCATAATTGGTTTTGGAGTTATGATTATAAACCTTTCATATTTAGGATGACAGTTACACTGTTAAATTGAATAAAAAAACTAACTTGTGTCTTTGCAAACCTTACAAAAGATCGTATTTCTAGTACAACTAACAAAAAAACATATCTCTAGGCATTATTAGCCATTTTGCATGTGTTGTTTAGAAGTTATGTTTGAATACATTTTTATTGCTTTTTTCGCATTATCTCAGGATTCTAAGACTATTATAGTCATATTGAGTAAAAAACAACTTTTTGCATTTGCAAGATTTAAAAAACCATATGTTTCGAGTAAAACTCCCAAAGATGCATTATTTCAGGCATTATTAGCCATTTTTCATGTGTGGTGTAGGAGTTATGTTTAAATAACTGTCATATTGAGTGTTACAGTATACAGTTATATTGAGTAAAACCTCATTTTTGTATTTGCAAACCATTGAAAAACAACTGTATCTAGTAAAACTCACATGTATTCAATATCACAGGCATTTTTAGACATTTTGCACGTTTGGATTAGGATTTATGTTTGAATACATTTTTATTGCTTTTTTCGCATTATCTTAGGATTCTAAGTACATTACTGTCAAATTGAGTAACAAATCAAATTTTGTTTTTGCAAACCTTACCAAATGTTTTTTTTCTGGAAAACTCTCGAAGATGCATTTCTTCAGGCATTATTAGACATTTTGCATGTGTATTTTTGGAGTTATGTTTCAAAAACTGTCATTTTGAGTGTGACCAATATGAGGCCAGTAAAATCTAATATTTGTATTTGTGATTCTTTCCAAAATACCTGATTCTGCTAAAACTCACATAAATTCAATATTAAAGGCTTTTTAAGACAAATGTCATATTTGGTTTTGGAGTTATGATTATAAACCTTTCATATTTAGTATGACAGTTACACTGTTATATTAAATAAAAAAACTAACTTGTGTCATTGCAAACCTTACAAAAGATCATTTTTCTAGTACAACAAACAAAAAAATATATCTCTAGGCATTATTAGCCATTTTGCATGTGTTGTTTAGAAGTTATGTTTGAATACATTTTTATTGCTTTTTTCACATTATCTCAGGAGTCTAAGACTATTATAGTCATATTGACTAAAAAACTACTTTTTGCATTTGCAAGATTTAAAAAGGCATATGTTTCGAGTAAAACTCCCAAAGATGCATTATTTCAGGCATTATTAGCCATTTTTCATGTGTGGTGTAGGAGTTATGTTTAAATAACTTTCATATTGAGTGTTACAGTATACAGTCATATTGAGTAAAACCTCATTTTTGTATTTGCAAACCATTGAAAAACAACTGTATCTAGTAAAACTCACATGTATTCAATATCACAGACATTTTTAGACATTTTGCACGTTTGGATTAGGAATTATGTTTGAATACATTTTTATTGCTTTGTTCGCATTATCTCAGGATTCTAAGTACATTACTGTCAAATTGAGTAACAAATCAAATTTTGTTTTTGCAAACCTTACCAAATGTTTTTTTTCTGGAAAACTCTCGAAGATGCATTTCTTCAGGCATTATTAGACATTTTGCATGTGTATTTTTGGAGTTATGTTTCAAAAACTGTCATTTTGAGTGTGACCAATATGAGGCCAGTAAAATCTAATATTTGTATTTGTGATTCTTTCCAAAATACCTGATTCTGCTAAAACTCACATAAATTCAATATTAAAGGCTTTTTAAGACAAATTTCATATTTGGTTTTGGAGTTATGATTATAAACCTTTCATATTTAGGATGACAGTTACACTGTTAAATTGAATAAAAAAACTAACTTGTGTCTTTGCAAACCTTACAAACGATCATATTTCTAGTACAACTAACAAAAAAACATATCTCTAGGCATTATTAGCCATTTTGCATGTGTTGTTTAGAAGTTATGTTTGAATACATTTGTATTGCTTTTTTCGCATTATCTCAGGATTCTAAGACTATTATAGTCAAATTGAGTAAAAAACAACTTTTTGCATTTGCAAGATTTAAAAAAGCATATGTTTCGAGTAAAACTCCCAAAGATGCATTATTTCAGGCATTATTAGCCATTTTTCATGTGTGGTGTAGGAGTTATGTTTAAATAACTGTCATATTGAGTGTTACAGTATACAGTCATATTGAGTAAAACCTCATTTTTGTATTTGCAAACCATAGAAAAACAACTGTATCTAGTAAAACTCACATGTATTCAATATCACAGGCATTTTTAGACATTTTGCACGTTTGGATTAGGAATTATGTTTGAATACATTTTTATTGCTTTTTTCGCATTATCTCAGGATTCTAAGTACATTACTGTCAAATTGAGTAACAAATCAAATTTTGTTTTTGCAAACCTTACCAAATGTTTTTTTTCTGGAAAACTCTCGAAGATGCATTTCTTCAGGCATTATTAGACATTTTGCATGTGTATTTTTGGAGTTATGTTTCAAAAACTGTCATTTTGAGTGTGACCAATATGAGGCCAGTAAAATCTAATATTTGTATTTGTGATTCTTTCCAAAATACCTGATTCTGCTAAAACTCACATAAATTCAATATTAAAGGCTTTTTAAGACAAATTTCATATTTGGTTTTGGAGTTATGATTATAAACCTTTCATATTTAGGATGACAGTTACACTGTTAAATTGAATAAAAAAACTAACTTGTGTCTTTGCAAACCTTACAAAAGATCATTTTTCTAGTACAACTAACCAAAATACATATCTCTAGGCATTATTAGCCATTTTGCATGTGTTGTTTAGAAGTTATGTTTGAATACATTTTTATTGCTTTTTTCGCATTATTATCATGATTCTAAGAACATTATTGTCATATTGAGTAAAAAACAACTTTTTGCATTTGCAAGATTTAAAAAGGCATATGTTTCGAGTAAAACTCCCAAAGATGCATTATTTCAGGCATTAATAGCCATTTTTCTTGTGTGGTGTAGGAGTTATGTTTAAATAACTTTCATATTGAGTGTTACAGTATACAGTCATATTGAGTAAAACATCATTTTTGTATTTGCAAACCATTGAAAAACAACTGTATCTAGTAAAACTCACATGTATTCAATATCACAGACATTTTTAGACATTTTGCACGTTTGGATTAGGAATTATGTTTGAATACATTTTTATTGCTTTGTTCGCATTATCTCAGGATTCTAAGTACATTACTGTCAAATTGAGTAACAAATCAAATTTTGTTTTTGCAAACCTTACCAAATGTTTTTTTTTTTCTGGAAAACTCTCGAAGATGCATTTCTTCAGGCATTATTAGACATTTTGCATGTGTATTTTTGGAGTTATGTTTCAAAAACTGTCATTTTGAGTGTGACCAATATGAGTTCAGTAAAATCTAATATTTGTATTTGTGTTTCTTTCCAAAATACCTTATTCTGCTAAAACTTACATAAATTCAATATTAAAGGCTTTTTAAGACAAATTTCATATTTGGTTTTGGAGTTATGATTATAAACCTTTCATATTTAGTATGACATTTGCACTGTTATATTGAATAAAAAAACTAACTTGTTTCTTTGCAAACCTTACAAAAGATCATTTTTCTAGTACAACTAACCAAAATACATATCTCTAGGCATTATTAGCCATTTTGCATGTGTTGTTTAGAAGTTATGTTTGAATACATTTTCATTGCTTTTTTCGCATTATCTCATGATTCTAAGAACATTATTGTCATATTGAGTAAAAAACAACTTTTTGCATTTGCAAGATTTAAAAAGGCATATGTTTCGAGTAAAACTCCCAAAGATGCATTATTTCAGGCATTATTAGCCATTTTTCATGTGTGGTGTAGGAGTTATGTTTAAATAACTTTCATATTGAGTGTTACAGTATACAGTCATATTGAGTAAAACCTCATTTTTGTATTTGCAAACCATTGAAAAACAACTGTATCTAGTAAAACTCACATGTATTCAATATCACAGACATTTTTAGACATTTTGCACGTTTGGATTAGGAATTATGTTTGAATACATTTTTATTGCTTTGTTCGCATTATCTCAGGATTCTAAGTACATTACTGTCAAATTGAGTAACAAATCAAATTTTGTTTTTGCAAACCTTACCAAATGTTTTTTTTCTGGAAAACTCTCGAAGATGCATTTCTTCAGGCATTATTAGACATTTTGCATGTGTATTTTTGGAGTTATGTTTCAAAAACTGTCATTTTGAGTGTGACCAATATGAGGCCAGTAAAATCTAATATTTGTATTTGTGATTCTTTCCAAAATACCTGATTCTGCTAAAACTCACATAAATTCAATATTAAAGGCTTTTTAAGACAAATGTCATATTTGGTTTTTGGAGTTATGATTATAAACCTTTCATATTTAGGATGACATTTACACTGTTAAATTGAATAAAAAAACTAACTTGTGTCTTTGCAAACCTTACAAAAGATCATATTTCTAGTACAACTAACAAAAAAACATATCTCTAGGCATTAATAGCCATTTTGCATGTGTTGTTTAGAAGTTATGTTTGAATACATTTGTATTGCTTTTTTCGCATTATCTCAGGATTCTAAGACTATTATAGTCAAATTGAGTAAAAAACAACTTTTTGCATTTGCAAGATTTAAAAAAGCATATGTTTCGAGTAAAACTCCCAAAGATGCATTATTTCAGGCATTATTAGCCATTTTTCATGTGTGGTGTAGGAGTTATGTTTAAATAACTGTCATATTGAGTGTTACAGTATACAGTCATATTGAGTAAAACCTCATTTTTGTATTTGCAAACCATAGAAAAACAACTGTATCTAGTAAAACTCACATGTATTCAATATCACAGGCATTTTTAGACATTTTGCACGTTTGGATTAGGAATTATGTTTGAATACATTTTTATTGCTTTTTTCGCATTATCTCAGGATTCTAAGTACATTACTGTCAAATTGAGTAACAAATCAAATTTTGTTTTTGCAAACCTTACCAAATGTTTTTTTTTTTCAGGAAAACTCTCGAAGATGCATTTCTTCAGGCATTATTAGACATTTTGCATGTGTATTTTTGGAGTTATGTTTCAAAAACTGTCATTTTGAGTGTGACCAATATGAGGCCAGTAAAATCTAATATTTGTATTTGT